>NC_136490.1:35513643-35736143 GCF_053919585.1 Euprymna scolopes | reverse complement strand
GGCAATGTTGGCGGCGACGACATCTGTGGCGGTGGTGGCGGCAGGCGTTTTAAGCTACGGCACATCCTGACTGTTCAGAGGCAACTGAATTTGACAAGTGATGCGTTTGTAGACAAATAAAAAAAAAAAAGAAAGTTTTTTTTGAAAACAGAACAAGAATTCTATTCATGACCTTTTTTGTGTTATATTTTTAATATTTTGTTTTATTTTATTTATTTTATTTTTTATGTTTTCTGCGTGAAGTAATTTTTATTCTTTATTCTCGAGTTGTTTTCTAAATGTCAGCTACTTCTGTTGACTTCCTGTGCTGTAAGTGGCCAATCTTCCATTGATGTTACTTTTGCAGTTGTCCACCGTGATCTTATTATTATTATTATTATTATTATTATTATTATTATTATTATTATTATTATTATTCTCTGCGCAGTTGGCTACAGTAAGGGTTTTGAATACGAATGCATAAGGATTTGCTACAGAGATATTTTTTTAAGTATTTGATAAAAAAAAATCAAACAGCAACATGTCGAAAACGATTCTTTCAGACAAAAGTCAAGGAATCTTACAAAAAAAAGTTGAGGCACTAACCATTCATATTGTTCGTTTTTCTCTCTTCTTCTTCACTATTATTATTATTATTATTATTATTATTATTATTATTATTATTATTGCTATTATTATTGCTATTATTATTGATCATTGATACGAGAATTATTGCGTTTCAATATGTCATTATAAGATCAATAAAGCTATTCGTTATTAAACACTGATTTATTCGATGTGATGTCACAGTTGGCTTGTCAGTCATCACTATAAGACGTTTCTGTTTTGCTATTACGTTACGTTTCAATCAGAATGAGTGACATTCTTGAATAGAGTGGTACTATTTGTACATTGCTCTGTGTTTTAATTTACTTGGCTTGATTTTCAGATATTCTACATCATCCCTAAGTTCTGTTCAATTTTTAATATCTTAAATATAATAGTAAGTGGGAATAACATAATGAGAGTATATATATATATATATATATATATATATATATATATATATATATATATATATATGATTACTTCATTTAATCACATAAATTAATGTATGAAGATATAACTTTATGTGTAATTTTTTTCTTCACCAGTGCTCAGTACATAGGTAGAGCTAGGTAGTAAGTTATAAAAATATATATGGCAATTAAGCTACATACACACACATATGTATAGTAATTTATAAAATATATATGGCGTTTAAGCTATACTGAATATTCCGCGTTTCATCCACTCTAGGATTCTTCAGGCTTATGCGCGAATTTTGTGGTTTTCTGTCGTTTTAATATACGCAGCTTCTATTGAGATTTTAGTTAGCCAATCAGCTTTCTAGTATCCACTGAGCCCTTCCTATAAGCCAATGAATACGCACTTACAGGACAAAGCTCCATTTGACCTCTGGTTGACCTGATTCTTTGTGTGTGCTCTATTTAGCCTGGATATCTAGTGTCTTGACCTGTTTTAAATCTAGGTTACAGTTTTTTATGTAAGTTTATGTATACATATATATATATATATATATATATATATATATATACATATATATATTTATATCTATACATATATGTGTGAGATAGTTTATGTATATGCATGTTTATTTATTTTATTTATTTATTTGTTTATTTTCTATTGTTTTTGTTAGTTTTAAAGTTATTTTGTATCTCTATCCTAGAGTAAATTTTATCCTGTGAACACAGTTGTTCGCTATTTCTCTCCTACAGTTTAATAAATGTTGGGGTTCTTTAAAGTGCAGGATAGCAAATTTTTCATGAAGGCATAATCTACATGGGTCGTTTAGGTCTCAACATGTGTTTGCTTGTTTTAGTATTTCCATTCGACTACCAGCGAACGTCCGCTTTCTTTGAGTTCCCAGTATTTGTTTGCTAGCGTTGTTTTCAAGCGGTATTTTCTATTGTTGAATGTATTTGTGATCATAAAATCGAGTTTTGAAATCTAAGGAAGTCATACCTGCGTAATATTTCTTGTTATTCGGGTTTTCTTTCGCAAATATTGTGGCCTGGTAAACTATGATTTTGGTTAGACATTTATTTTTAAGTGGGCAACGTTGCGTTTATCTTGTTCGGTATTAGTATTTTTTTCTAGTATGGTTGTTGTTGTCCGGAGTTGGTTTATTATTATTATTATTATTATTATTATTATTATTATTATTATTATTATTATTATTATTATTATTATATCTGCTAGTTATATATGTGTCTTTTGTGTTAGTTTTATTTTCGTCATGGTGTCTACTTTCTTTCATTGTTTATTTTGTTGTTGTTTACATTGTTTTTATTTAATATTTTGTTATTATGTGCTTTAATTATCATCTCTAAATTTTCTCAGCAGCTGTAGGATAACTTTAGGGTATTTATTGAAAATTTTGTGTTAGGAGTTGGTCGCGGGAAAGTGTTTTTCGATAAGATCTATGAATTTCTTGCCAAGTTTTGATTTAACATTTGATTGTATGGGGCCGTATACCAGATTATATTTCTTTTTCTTCTATTTTTAATTTTATTGTAGTTATTGGTGTTTTGTTGCTTATATTTGATATCGATATTTTTGTATCCACTATTTGTTAGGGTTGTTTAATAGATATTAATAATTTTATTATATCATAATTAGGATCATTTAATTCATTTTTATGTAAATTATAAAATTATTAATTCCATCTACTAACTAACTAACTAATGAATTAATTTTATTCAAACAATTTTCACTACATAAATATATGCAAATAATAGGGGGGGAATAAGTTCAATCCAGCGACTGACACCCTTTCTAACTCAAGAATAAACAACAACATATGCAAATAATAAATAAAATATTTATCAATATTCAAATTTTATTTTTAGCTGCAATATTTTAAGTCTAAAAAATTCTTATTTTTTACTTTACTAGAATATCTTGTTCTTTACTTTTCCAGGTTGAATTTCTTGTCCTTTACTTTTCCAGGTTTAATAAAACATTTTTCCATATAATCCATGATTTTTCCAGGCATTGCTATTGTATTAATATATAAATTTATAATATTTATTAATGATTGTCAAAAACAAATTAGCTCTCAAACACACATTTATGCAATATTTATCATTCAATCACAGTAGTTCCGAGCCAGGGTCTCTACCGAGACTGCGGTTCATGAATTCGTGATCTGTATAGAGCGTAAACTAACAAAAAAGAAGATGGCACTCGGTATCTTTTTAGATATCGTTGGAGCTTTTGACAACATACCCTTCAGTAGTATGTTCAAGTCGCTATGAGAACTCAATGTGCCACCAGTACTCATCCGATGGATTGAGTATATGGTGAGGCACAGAACAGTTCAAGTAGAACTACTGAGGGCAACTGTTAAAAGGGAAGTAGTTAAATGAAACCCCCAAAGTGGGATTTTATCACCTTTATTATGGAACTGTATGCTGAATCCTCTTTTAAAGGAGTTTAAAAATATGAATATTTATGCCCAGGCTGATGCTGATGACATCGCAGTGCTGGTCGCGGGTTCAAAAGCATCATTGGTCAGACGCATTGCCAAAATGGCATTAAATATTCCTAATAAATGGTCTAATCGAAATGAATTAGAATTCAGTAGCCGTAAAACAGAAATGGTCTTGTTTACATATAAAAGGAATTGCCAACTTGGTGACCTTTTTCTGAGTGGACAGAAATTGAAACTTTCGCAGGAGGCAAGGCTGTTAGGGGTAATCCTGGACAGTAAGCTAACCAGGGAAAGCCACATAGAAAAGATTTCCCCCAAAGCGACTGCAGCCCTTATGCAATGCAAACAAATTGTGGGGAAAACCTGGGCAGTTAACCCGCATGTAATGAGGTGGATATACATTGCTATGGTATGTCCCATTTTGTCGTATGCATGTGTTTCCTGGATCCGCGGGATAGAGAAAAACTGTACTTGAGGAAGAAACTCCAGAAGGTACAAAGACTTGCTTGTTTAATGACTTCTTCAGCATATCCGAGCACACCTACTGGAGCATTGGAGATGCTGTTGAATATCCCTCCGATTAAAGAATTCCTGAAGGCAGAAGCGATACGGGGATCCTATAGAATAGATCTCATGGGTCTGTGGTGGTCAAGATCTGTTGGGACTACTGGAAAAACAAAGAGTCACGTGGATTTGTGTAATGAGGCTAGGAAGGAACTACCGCTCTTGCATGTGCCGGGTGACCTTATGACTAAAACCAGATCATTTGAAAAGCATTTCACGTGTATGGTTTATGACAGAACAGGCGCAAGAGATTACGAAAAAGAGCTGGAAAGCAACGTAATCAAATGCTATACTGATGGATCTAAAATGCATGATAGGATTGGTGCGAGTGTTTATGTAGAATACTCAAACCACCTCACCTGTCAAAAATCTTATTATCTTGGTAAACTGAGGACGGTCTTCCAGGCAGAAGTCTTCACCATACAGGTATCATCGGATACAATACCAAACACCAGTCATGAGCTGGTACCATTGGATGTGGTACCAAACACCACCCCCGCCTTCACCGAAGAGCAGGATCTCAGACCTAAGTCTGACAAGTCAGCTCTAACATTCGGTAAACATCACGACAAAAACCGAAGAAGAAGGAGAGATAGCGCATGTTTAAGGCTTTTGAATCTGAGGTTCTGATCATGGAAGAGGTTCAGCAACAGGAAATAGCTATCCTTTCAGATAGCCAGGCAGCTATTAAAGCATTGGAGAATAGTACGGTAAGATCCCAAACCGTACTGTGCTGCATTGAAAATCTAAACCATCTAGGAAAAGAAAACCGCATATCTATTTCATAAGGGGAGTTAAAAAAAAATTAGTTATTAAAAAAACGTTCGGTTTTTTAATTATAAAAAACCGATACACGGGATTGAACCTAAAATCTTTCCACCAGCCCCCGGTACTCTAACCGTTACGCTAACATGTCATATTGGCAAAATCGCAGTAAAAAATATTTATATACAAAAAAAGTTATGCAAAATAAAAAGCGTTAGTCACTTATGTATGTACTTACTCTCCTGTTTGTGAACCCACATATTTTGTTGTAACTTTTTTTCTACTGAACCAATTTTCGAATTTTTTTTTTCAAAATGTAGCTAATGAGGTGTTCTATCCAACTATATAACCTGTTTGAAATTTGGTTGCGAACGGAATTAGTGGTGGGGGTTTGAATGTGTCTTGATTCATTCAATTTCGGACTTAAGCATATATTCAACCACTACCGTGGTTGAATGATACGCAGCTTTTACTAAGATTTTAGTTAGTTAATTAGCTTCTAGTATCCACCGCGCCCTTCCTATCAGCCAATGAACATGTACTTACAGGACAAAGGCCCATTTGACCTCTGGTTGACCTGATTCTTTGTGTGTATTCCATTAAGCCTGGATATCTAGTGTCTTGACCTGTTTTAAATCTAGGTTAGGTTTTTTATGTTAGTTTAAATATATATATTTATATATATATATGTGTGTGTGTGTGTGTGTGTTTGTGTGTGTGTGATAGTTTATGTATATGCATGTTTGTTTTATTTATTTATTTGTTTATTTTCTATTGTTTTTGTTAGCTTTAAAGTGTTGTGTGTGTATGTGTGTGTGTGTGTGGTTCAATTATTCCCACATTAAATTTTATAGAATATCAGCTAAGATGTCTTTCTACTACATTGTCCCCTGTGTTTAGTATGGAATGAGCACATCTACAACGCTAACGGACAACGTCAAGGCCTGTGTCATTTTCCTCATCCAGGAAAATTGGAGAAAGCAAGAATAACCACTTTGAGTTGTGTATTGGTCAAAAAATGTCAGAAAGACGTTTTTCACCTCAAAAATTAAGCTTTTATAAACGACATTAAACAATAGTTGTAAAGAAAAGTGTGAGTTATAGTAAAATGAAAACAAATATTAAATTAGCAATAAATAGTATTAGTTAATTAATTACAGGTCCTTTTGCAATATTAAAATTAATTAATGTTACGGAATAGATCGCATAGAGTATATTGTAACGAGGCTACCTCGGAGTGATCGGAAAAGCAGTGAAGTAAATAAGAATTATAATCTATATCTTAAGTAGATGTAGATAATTAGTATGCCTAGTTGTCACGTTTGTAATACGACTTTGGTTATTTTCATAATTTCGAAGTTGTAACGAAAATGGAAATATAAACATTTTATTCGGACTACTGTTCTTAATGTGAGTGTTATTCTCACAACGTTTCGGCTGATGTAAATTCTGGCCTTCTTCAGATATATCTCGATGAACTCTGGAATATTTCTGTCAAACTCTGGAATCTGCTCGAAATTATGAATGAAATCCTTTGTGTAATCCACGGAAGTAGAAATTTCTCTGTTTTTCAGCCATATCCGCGTAGACGTCTTAGGTATTTCGCAGTTGTAATCTTAGTATCGCCTGCACTGAAACTTGAACATTCAACATCCAGAAAAATGTTTCCTGGAACTGAATCTTACCTAATACTATATCTGTTACGTCATAGGTCCTCGCAAGGAGGATAGAATGATTTCTGATTTCGACAGGATACATCTGAAGAAGGTCAGAGGTTACATCAGCTGAAACGTTGTCAGAATAACACGCAAGATAAGAACAGTAGTTGGAATCATGCAAACAATACAAATTATCAATCTTCGTCTCAAAAAATTAGAAATATAACATTTTATTATTTATTATTGAATAAACATTTCTTTCAGGATTACGTCACCAATTAAGAGGGAATCGTGAAAACAGGAGAACGTGACTTGGAACGTCTGTTACTCTTTTCAACGGAAACTAAGGAGCTGACTGTTGTAATACTTTTCAGGTGTTTAGAGTCTAACGGGTATAACGCGAAAATATTAGAAACATGTTTGTCTTCTTTGGCAAGTATGGATCCGTCATTTTAATGTATACTAGCAAGGGGCGCCTTGTCCGGTAGTAAAATACGCTTAAATATATTTTAATTCATTCAGATGTTGTATTTATTAGTACAAAGCCAATGCTCTATTGAATATTAGTGATTGTCTGAGCTCCAATCTACACCTCCCCTTGCCTGATTTTCACGAAAAACACTTGTCTATCTGAAACAACTATAAATAATTTCCCCACTCTTTATCTGTGCCTAAACCTAAACGTACATTTCATGAACAAATCTTCTTAGAATTGCACGCCTGTGGAACTCTGTACCGTTTTCATGCTTTCCAACAGACTACAATATGATCCTCTTCAAGTCCAATGTGAACAAGTTCTTGATGAGCCGTCCCCTTAAGTAATTCAATTCACCAAATTTCCACTACTAACGATTACTGCGATATTTTCCCATGGACTACCGTACACTCATTAACTCTTATCCTCGAGTGGCCTCCGCGTCTTGATATGTGGTGACTTCCAAAGTAAAAAAAATTACTTTGGTGCCATCAACTATAATCAAAAACAAAACATTTAGCGCACTAGCTGCGTTCCCTACCGTTTGAGCTATCAATAGATAGACAAAAAATATTTAAATTAAACCACTTCATAAAGTTATAAAGGAATTTGCGCCTGCGTAAAAGTAGTAGAAATGTGTCGCAAATTGAAATAAACATTTTACATTTCAACTCGCTGAAATATTTCTATATGCATTATTCATCTATCTAAACAAAGATTTTACTCATTATAAACCGTCCTTGGTGTATGATTACTAGTTCCTGATAATTTCGGTGTTATGTGGCCTTTAGTTTAAGAGTTTACCGTTTAAATATCTAAAGACACACACACGTACATACATCTACTGTTTTATTTATATAGATTAACTAGCATAAGGGCACAGCGTTGCCCAGTCGTAAAATACATTTAAACGCTCAATTTACGCAGATTGCGTATTTGTTATTATAGAGTAAATTTTCTATCAGTTATTTCATATGTTCCATAATATATAGTTATGGTTTCAAGGAGAAAAGACAATGTGATTTGAGTGCCATCAGCTAGAATCGAAACCAGAACAAAACTTGATAATAGAAATCGTAAAAAAATTATGGCAATCATTACCAAAGCAAGAAAAGAAGATAAAAAGGGGATAGACAGAACGCAAAAAAGGTTTAAAAAAAAAAAAGAGAGAGAGAGGTGCATAGTGGAAAGGGCAGATAAGAAATACTGATATATATATATATATATATATATATATATATATATATATATATATATATATATATATATATATATATATATATGTATATATATTATACTAGCGTAGGTGCCCGGCGTTTCCCGGCGTTGCCCGGGTGTTTGGATGTGTATGCTGAGCGAAAAAAACAAAAAAAAAACGGTCAATTTTTTAACTTTAACTCCTATTATGACCCCTTAACATTTATTGTTTTGGGCTCTAACAAGATATTAAGTTAGATCCATGTCCAAGGAACCTATATCTAAAATTTCAAGTTTTTATACCCCAAATTGTCGGAGGAATTTGGTAGAGTTATTAAAGGTCAATCGTTGAACTTTGACCCCTTAACAGCCAAATTTCTGTCCAAAAACCGATCACATAGATGTTCTCAGTGCCTTGTATATCAAATTTCGAGTCTGTAGACTAAAAACTGACAGAGTTATTGCGTAAGGAAATGTACACAGACACACAGACAGACACACAGCCACACAAACACACAGATACGTTCACTTTTATAGATATACTAGCATGGGTGTCCGGTCAATTTTTTAAAATTTGACCCCTATTATACCCTCTTAACATTTATTCTTTTGGGCTCAAATCAAGTTATTAAGTTAGATCCATGTCCAAAGAACTTATATCTAAAATTTCTAGTGCTTAGACGCCAAATTGTCGGAGAAGTTTGGTAGAGTTCTCAAAAGTCAAATCGTTGAACTTTGACCCATTCATATCCAAATTTCTGGCCGAAAACGGATTACAAAGATTTTCCCAAATGTCAGTACTCCGTACATCAAATTTCGAGTATGTAGACTGAAAATTGACAGTGTTATTGCGTTGGAAAATGTACACAGACAGACAGACACGTTCACGTTTATAGATTAAACAAAAATATATACGTATAGATAGATAAATATATATGGAAACAATTTTGTGTTTATGCACACTTTTTACGCAAATATTAATCAAGTATGAATCAAGTAGAATATCTGCATGAATATTATTACACGTAACAGTTAACTAAAGATGATCATCCCATAAGAAAACTAAAAAAACTAATAGGGAATTAATTAAAATGAATGTTTAAAAGAATATGCAAATTAGCTAGAACTTTTGCTAGTGAATGCAATTCTTCGACCCATATATAAGAAAATTGTATTTTCTTTTTAAATGAATATAAAAAATGGTTTTTAATATGTATATTAATACACACAAAAGAAAAACGAATTCATAGGAGGATATAGATAGATGTATATATATATTATATATGTCTATATATTTGTAGTCATCGACATAAAGTCCTGTTTCGTTATATCACAACTCATCAGTGCCGCTAGACTAGCATCGCTCCCTAGCCAAGGATTGAACCTAGAACCGTCGTGTTGACAGTCGGCAGTTCTCCCACTTGACGATGAAGGCGACGCCCGTAAATAACTCGTCGGAATGTCTATTCAAATGGACAACCGCCACCACGTTTTATAGTGCTCAAATCGCCTGTTTGTAAACAAACAACGAGCTTCGCATTTTTCAGCCAATTAAGTAGCGGGTGAGATTATTTAGGACAGTGCTCTACATATATATATATATATATATATATATATATATATATATATATATATATATATATATATAAAAGAATTACCGTATAGTTACTTTCCAAGATTAAAATATTTATTTTTTAATGCAAAACAGCTCCTGCAGCATGTTATAATTATATATATATATATATATATATATATATATATATATATATATCTTAGTAGGTATATATTTGGTAAAAAAAACAGGAGGAAAAGTGCTCGATGCGTTAGTAGGGCTAAATATATTTTTATTATTTCAACCTCGGGGATTTTTCCTTAAATCATTGTAAGTTGTTTCAATAGACAGGACAATAAATTATCCTGCCGATCTCGTCCGACGATCTAAGCCAAAATAAATTAGAAGGAAATTATTTTAAATTACGTATGGGTATCAAAGAATCAGTAGTTGAAGCGTTGGATAGAGAGAGGAGTGAGAGGGGGAGAGAAAAGAAAAAGAAAAATTAAATGGATGGAGGGGTGAAATATAGATATTTATAATTAGAATTGAAATCAAAAATTAAAATGAATTGTAGTGAAGAGAGGATATTGCATGTTTTAAAGGATATATATATATACCTATATATATATACCTATATATATATACCTATATATCTATATACCTATATATATATACCTATATTTATATATACCTATATATATATACCTATATATATACCCATATATATATATATATAGCTATATATATATAGCTATTTATATATATACCTATATATATATATACCTATATATATACCTATATATATATACCTATATATATATACCTATATATATATATATACATATATATATATATATATATATTATCATAGTTTGACAAGATTAAAGCAAGAGCGAACAGTTTACAGAGTTTTATAATTGTACAGATGTGTATGTTAATTGCAGTATTTTCAAATCCAAGTGTGAAAGTAAAAGTTACACTCCAAATTTCTGTAGGTAAGATCGTCTTTTAAGGAAATATCGAACATTACTAAATAGGAAAACTGAAGGAAGAAAGCTAAATTTAAACATGGTTTTATAACAATATAGATTAAAATGTGACAGAAATCAATAATTGAAAAGATTTACGTATGCGGCTTTGTTATTGAAGTTATCAAGTCCTCATCAAGAGGGTGGAGTTTTACTTTACTTTATAATGTAAGATTAAACACCACATTTTTATATTATAAAAAGGAATTATGCACTTGAACTATATGTTTTGCTATCGTTGGTTATACAAGATTGTGTACTGATACGAGCTTTCTCGTATCGGTTTTCTGGGCCTTACTACTTCCGCACTAGCTGCTTTTACAAGAGAGTAACCAGTTATCAAGGCCTGAAGGCCACTCAGGAATAAAGGTTAATGAATGTAAAGTAGGAGTGTAGTAATCGTCAATAGTGTAAGTTACGTACAATTTAATTATTTCAGAGGACAGTTCAACAAGAACTTGTTTACATTAGACTTGAAGGCTACCATACTATAGTTGACCTGGGAGTTGGCCAATGAAATAGTGTTCCTCACTTGGACAGTTCTAGGAAAAGAAGCTGTGTTCCTGAAATCTGCGTTCAGATATAGGCACAGATAGACGGTGTAAGAAATTGTTGATAGTGTTTGTAGCTAGTCGAGTGTTTTTGTGATATTTTGGATTAAGGCTGAGTCGCGCAGTTACTATGAAAATAACGATAGAGCAGAGCTAAGCTCGCAACGTCTCTTATGACAAATTTAATACGGGTGTTTGATTTGTGACATTATCGCTAGAAGATTGAAGAAAACGGGCACTCTCTATACGTTTATTTTTTTAACAGAGACCCATCGTTCTTTGCTGTATGCATTGCCTTCATAAGGGCTGATGAACATCTATACCCTGTTTGATAACCCTTCAAAGTTTCAGAAGGAGGGGGAGCTAACAGGTGCTACACCTTGTCCAGAGATTATCGGGAAATGTACAAGTTAAGGGTGTTCATCGCCCTGGGGTATTATACATGCCCGCCTGTGTGAATACATACAGCACCTAGTATTTCCAAAACATTACAACCCATCTGATACTGGCCAGGCTCAACGTCGCTTAACTTCGGTGATCTAATGAAACTGATGTGTCAACGAGATTACGCCGAAAATGCACAGGCAGAAAATAAAGACAAAAAAAATTGCTTTCTACAAATCTTCCATGTTGTTGGCGTACGCCTACGCCCCTTTTATAATCATCTTTTCCCACTGTATACAACGCACAACTATCTCAACTAACGGGCTTTATTTTCTCGTGCCATCTATTCTAAACGCAATTTATAAAAATCAGTAAAACGCCGTTTATAATTGTTCGACGGACAAACAACGTAATCGAAATAAAAAAAGAAAATGAATGAAAACCTCCGGAAAATCTAATCAAATAATAATATTTCTTGTTGATGATTAATAACAATTCAATGATGACCTTATCCCTTTCAATTACTAAAATCAAAAAAAGAAGCTATGTAATTGATTGCAGACTCCCAATTTTCAATAATTTCACCTCTGAGCATAACTCTCTTAATTAATTAGCAAGTTCGTGGATTCTCATATTATTCATTCCAGGGTTCAGGTTAGTTATATATCTCTAGACCAGTGGTTGCTATGTCAACTTTTGTGTGATTCTGTAGCCCTTCGTCCCTATTAGCTGAAGGTGTGTAACGCCCAAACAGAAAAAAAGTTTCTGTTTCTCATTTTTTTAGATGCGGATTGATTATTCGTGTTATTTGGATTCTTCGGGCCACTGTTCTCGTCTGGAGTGTTATTTTTACAATGTTTCGGTCGATGTAACTTCCGACCTTTTTCAGGTGGATCTTGACGAACTCTGAAATCTTTATAAATAACACTAACCAACACATTTTTTGTGCTCAAGGTTTTTAAGCTGATTTAGACTAATTTGGGGGTGCTGCTTCCGAAAATCATGCTAATTTTTTCTCATCAGGTCAAGTTGTTGAGATATTTGCTATTTTATACCTTTTTTTACTTTAAGGTTAGGTGTTCTGCTTCCCTGTTTTAACCCATTATCTCCATTTAAATTATCCTTAAATAAAGTTACTTTCTTCCAAATTTCCTCGTCCGGTTGGTCTTTACTTCTCTTTTGCAAATACTGGCAACACAACACGCCTCTTTATCCGCTCTTATCCCCGGCATCAACGGTATGTTTTACTCATTTTTTTTCTTCTGAGCAATGTGTTTGTTTATTTTGTCATGCAACGTGACATTTCATGTTCCATTTTTTACGGACTTATCCAGTTTTTCGATTTCTTTAACGTCTTTATTTTCCTTTGTTTTTATTGTTTTCATTTTCTCATACCTGTCATTTTTCTCTTTCATTTTGTGCTTTTTCTCTTTTAATAAATATAGATGTGAGTTATGAACTAGTCTTCAGAGTCGTTATTTTATAGAATAGTTTACGTGAAGTGTAGGTGCGTGCGACAACATTACATTAGGCGTGTTTCTATATACATCCTAGCTTCATAATTACAATTAAACTTTTTATTGTAATATATGTTAATTAATTATGACATCACAAACCTTAAAGTAAAAGTCAAATTTGCTATACAACGAGGTATGTAGTTGGTATGTCACTGGACACTGAGTAGTAAATAGGCCTACAGATTGTGATATGTTTTTGTTGATGTCTAAATTTATACTTTTAATGTTGGGAATTTATTTATAAGTCAGACAGGATATAATTAATGTGAATTATTTTACTTTCGTTGGAGATTTTTGGAGCAAAAATTAGGCACGGTTATACCATCTCCTAGGCGAAGTTGTTTAAACAATCCAGATGTGTTTTGCTATGTTTGCGGGAATATACATTACAATCCAACATTGACAGGGTATTGCGTGAAGGTCTTCTCAGGAAAATCAGATCATACCGTATCATTGGAAGAATACTTAACATAATTAAATCCTTCTTTGATAAAAGAAAAATCCAGGTTGTCCTCGACGGTCGTACATCTAAACAATATGATATAAATGCGGGGGTGACTCAAGGGTCTATCCTTGGACCTATATTATTCCTAATATTCAAAAATTATTCCTAGCATACAAAATTGTTTGTGAGATGGGTATATATGCTGATGACACCACGCTCTTTAAAAGACACAACCGGAAAACAAATGAACAAATATCTAAAAAAAAATGGCAGAAATACTAGAGGATGACCTCTAATCTGTAGTGGAATGGGGACATAAATGGATGGTCACATTCAATGCTGCCAAGACTAAGCTTGTTTCCTTCAATAATTACAAGAAATCATCTCTACCACCAATAGCAATGGCCAAATACTGTTTATCTGGAAGTATGTTTTTAAACTCCTCGGCGTAACATTCACATGAAACATGAGTTGGAACAATTACATTGAGAGCATTGCCAGGACTGCTGAGAAGAAGGTAGGTTCTCTCTGCCATACTAGAAAGCTACTAACGCCCGAAAGTATCCTGTACCTCTATAAGGCCACCATTCGCCCATGTATGGAGTATTGTTGTCATATTTGGGTTGGTGCATCTGCTACTAGTCTCTCGCTCCTAGACAAGGTTCAAAAAACAGTCACCAACCTGATAGGCCTTGAACTATCATGTAAGCTTCAGCCTCTGTCCCATCGACGAAATGTAGCATCCCTCTGCCTATTTTACAAGTACTTTAACGGTGAATGCTCCGACGAACTGCAAGCACTTGTACCCCCGACAAACCTGACAAGCAGCTAAATCCCAGCCCTTCACAATAGAGATCCCTAGATGTAAGAGGGCCTTCTACTCCAGTAGTTTCTTCCCCAGAACCGCTAGACTTTGGAATTCCCTTCCGGGTCCTGCTTCCCTAACTGTACTGACATGCAGAAGTCAAGTGTAACGTGAACCGATATATTGCTGCCCAACTCCCCACATAGTACCCCTTGCTTACTTCAAAGTAATGCTTGTTGATCAAGATAAGGCATAGGCACTCCATACTGTATGCAAACAATGTGTTGAGCATCTTCGACAGTAGACAAAAAACCATAGAAAGTCACTTTACTTTGGTATTTCAATGATCTTGGGTGAACCGAAAAACAATTTCGATTGCTACAATTTCTGTACAGTTAACACGAAGGGAATCAATAGGAAGAACGGGAATCCGTTGGTTTATGCAAACCTCAAACCGCAATTAGGCCAATTCCACATTGCATTGAAATTCCTGTTCCAATGTTTAAAGGCTTGCCCGAATTGGAATTGCCTAGTTCTGAAGAAGACCTAGACTCTGTTTGGACCACTGACAGTACTTAAGCCACTGTTTCAGATGCCGGTTTTTCTCCATCACTACTACAGATTTTTTTCTCGGGGAGAACTTAATGATCTGACTAGAGATCTCAACTTTTCCAAAGAATCTTCTGAACTTTGAGCTTCAAGCCTCAAAGAAAAAATTTACTTCAGCATGGAATCCTCATAAACTTCTACAGAAAACGCCATATTGAATTCTTGCTCTATTTCACTCAGGAAAACGCCATAGTATATTGTAATGACGTTGCCAGCTTGCTGCGGCAGCTTGGTGTTGAACACTATTATTCTCAAGATTGGCACCTTTTTATAGACAGTTCTAAAAGAAGTTTAAAATGTGTGACTATTCACAATTGCAACTTATATAGATCAGTTCCTCTAGACTATTCTAAATCCCTCAAAGAAAATATGATGAAATCAAATTTGTTCTGAAAAGATTTCATACAGACAGCACTAATGAATCATATGTGTCGATTTGAAAATGGCTGGGTTTCTCCTCGGGCTACAAGGTGGCTACACAAAATTTTCCTTGCATCTTGTGTTTGTGAGATAGCAGGGTAAGAACAGAGCACTAGATAAAAAATATAAAAAAAAACATTGGCCTGTGCGCAGTGAACTGATTTCTGACTCTCTTAATGATCTGGCTTCTCCTTTAGTGGAGTGTTCCAAAATTGTGCTTTCCTCGCTTCTCATAAAGCTTGGCATTATGAAACAGTTTGTTGAAAAAGATGGTGACTGTTTCATATATATATGTGCATGAAATTTCCAAGCCTAATCATAGAAAAATTAAAAGCTGATATTTTTGATGGACCTCAGATTCGAAATTTAATGAATGACGTAAATTTCTGTAATTTTATGAATGTATTAAAAATCATCTTTGGAAAAATAAAGGTGCCCAATTACAAAGAGTTTGTTGAAATATGATTCATGTCTCCAATAACTGTTGGTATCAAGTTAAATTTTTTGCACGGATATCTTGCCCGTTTTCCAGAAAATCTGGGTGATGTGAGCGACGAACAAGAGAAACATTTCTATCAAGACACCAACGACATGGAAGTTCGCTATCGAGGTCGTTGGGATGCCAGCATGCTTGAAGAATACTGTTGGCCTACCAAACGCGATGATGCCGGAGCCCCTCATTCTAAAAAAAATCAGTAACATGTCAATTTATGGGTGTGGATGTTGTAGCGTCCGCTACATACGATCGGAACAAATCTTCGGCGGAGATATTTCCATAGCAATCGCTGTTTCAACGCCTACGGATATCAGAACACGAAAAGACACAACGTCGTAATTTGCCCATCTATATACATACGATAAAAGAACTTTGTTGAATTTCACGCGCAATGATACAACAGATAGACTTTGGCCCGCGAAAACCAAACCAGTCCAAGATGCAGTTCTACGAGTAAACATCACCGCTGCTCGTCTACGGAATACACGCCGGACTTCGTCCTTGTGGGACGTTAAATCACTCAACATGACGTCATGCACCTTAAATTCTCAACATGTAAAGTTACCGTATTGAACGAGAATTATTCTTCTTTTCAACAATTCTATTTCGAGCTGCTGTTTTCATATGTGACGAACAACCATACACGCGCAAGACGCTTACGTAGCTTAATGACTTTCTTTTCCCTTCAGAATATAACCATGTGTGTCACTGTTCATGAAAATCAATACTCTTAAAGTTTATGTCTTTTCTACGAGACATTTATTAGCTAAGCCTGCCTAATGAACACTTGTTACAAAAACCTTAACGTTGGAAGAATCTGAATTACTGTTTCTTAAACACGTAAAAAAAAAAGTTGTTATTTCATTCCAATACAGCGATCTCGAGTTATTTATCAGATGATGTTATTTTCTGAAATTATTCACGTCTTTTTATTTTTTTATGGTTGTGGATGTTATTTGTTGGAAGCCTCCTGTAAATAGGAAATCTCGTTAAATTTACCTTTAAAGGCCCAGGTGATACTGTACTACTTTCGACTTTTAGACATTCTTGCAACTCCAATCTTGGTCTTAAAAATCGATAGATCCTGATTATGAATTGGTGAACACCGAGTCACATTCATTCTTTCAATGTCTATGCTTAGCATTTTTTATAACTTCAAGATTTAATTGGTAATTATTTTGGCGGGATTTCATGAATTTACGTCTTCAAATAACAAAAAATATTGTTTCTTCGATTTGCCTGTTTTTATTGTATAGGTTTCCTACAGAGGGGAGTATACCATATAGAAAAACTAGACCTGATAGGAAAAAAGTGGCAGCATTTCTGGAATCAGCACCCTCAAATGAGATAAAAAGCAGTTGAAACATCTTAGGCGCATTGATAAATTTTTTGTTGGCCAGTGTAATAAATAATACAACATTAATAATAAGCAGTTATATATCTAGGTGTGTGTGTGTGTGCATATGTAGCAATAATATGTTGTAATTAATCGTAATTACTTAATTATTTTAGATGATATAGTTATCCACGGCCACGTGTTTCGTCGTATCTTCGGCTCATTAGTGCGGTTAACAATTCCGAGGTTCGATCCCACAACCAAAGAATAGTCAGCTGCGCCGATAAGCCGTAGATACGGCGACACATGTATCCGTTGATAGCTATTTTATCTATACTAATTAAGTAAATGTATGAACAACGAATATATGCATATATGTGCGTATATTTACATGTAGGTATTTATATACATGTATTCACACACGTCCCTAGAATGTGGGCGGAGTAAAATGTAAGACAGACAATTCTTCTAAGCACAATTATCACCAGAAAAACATAATAACAAAGACTCGACATAGTAATAAATAGTGATATATAATGATAAGTAGTAAGATTGTACATCGAGAAAACAAATAAGGTTTAAGTCTCCTAAAAGTCATACTAGAATTCTCCGCAAGAACCCGTGGCGTGGTGAATAGAGTACTTGGTAAAATTCGGTTGTAAAAGTTACTCTCCTGGATGTTGAAGGTTCAATCATAAGTTCGAACGAAAAAATGCTTTTCTTGCGAATTACTTAGTACTTCTATGCAGTCATGGTTGATGGGACGAGAGCATTCTACCTCCGTGGATTAAATAAAGGGTTGCGTCCAAAATTTCTTGCAGATTCCCGAGTTTGATAGAAAGATTCCCGAGTTTTATAAGATACATCTGAAGAAGATCGGAGGTTATATTGATCGAAGCGTTGTGAAAATAACATTGAAGATGGAAACAGTAGTCCGAAGAATCCAAATCATACGAAAAGGTTCCAAGTATTTTTAATTAACAAATTAAAACAGGTATTACACGCAGATCTTAAGGGAATACTGCGAATAGGAGCCCACATTTTAGAAACTGACTAAAATAAATTTCTCATAATATCTTTTCTCTTGTAATATCTTAAGTGATGTTGATATATTTTACCTTTTTTCTTTCTTTTTTGTGTTACTTTTTGTTTTTGACTTTTGCCTTTTTTTTTTGCTTTATTAGTTTTGCTTCTAGCATTTTGTTTTTTTTGTGTTGTTATATTTTTGCTTTCTGGCGTTTGCATTTTGCTTTTAGCTTATTTTTGGCGATGCTTCTAGCTTTAAAATATTTAATGAATTTTGTTTATATTTGCTTCTAGCATTTTGTTTCCTATATCTTGCTTTCTACATCTTTGTTTATTTTTTGTTTGTTTGTTTATGGCTCGTAATTTAAGCATCTATCTCTCTGTTATTTGGTTTTCGGTTTTTTAGTTTTAAATTTTAATTTAGATTTTTTTTTTCATTTTGTTTTTCTTTTCTTTTTTTTGCATTTTTCTATTTATTTCATGTTTTGTTTGTTTGTTTGTTGTTATCAATTTTTTTTTGCCATTTTATTCGACGCTTATCTCAGTTAAAATTTTGCCGCGAAAAAAACGAACTATGCTAAGTGGCTTCGCTTACTTTCCACGACTTAAGCCTTATTGCTACACGCGTTTTGCTTTTTCCTCGTCAATTTTGCTATTTTAATTTAAAATCTCGCGAGGCTCCAAGCAATGTTATGCTACAGAGGAGAATGTCGCGAATCCTTCGTTAAAAGTGGTGCTAGAGATGTTATTGCCTTTAGCGATAAAAATATCCATTTAATTCATTACAGCTAAAGCGTATCGTGTCCAGCGAAAAACATTCTCTAATATTAGGATAAATTATGCTTCATATTATGTTGTGCGTTTCGTATGAACGGCAATAATTAAGACTTTACTTAAAATATTTAATGCTAGCAAGAAAACCCAACGTTGCTCAGGATTGAATGATAATTACTACTTTGAAAATTCTTAGCCATTCTTTTTTATAAATTTTCGGGGGTATTCATATATATATATATATATATATATATATATATATATATATATATATATAGGCATTACCACTTATCAAGGCCAAGAGGCCATTCGAGGAAAAGGGTTAAAGAGTGTACAGTAGAAATTGGACAATATAGTCACCGTTAGTAATGGAGATTCGGTAAATTTGTTAACTTATATAGAACGGCTCATCAAAAACTTGTTTACGTTAGACTTGAAGACAACCATATTGTAGTCAGCTGGAAAGCAGAAAAATGGAAGACAATTTCATAGGCGTGCAGTACTAATAAAGAAGCTTTGTTCATAGAATCTACGTTTAGGTTTAGGCACAGATAAAGAGTGGGGGAAACTAGCGATAGTATTTTCTGCTAGACGGGTGTTTCTTGTGCAAGTTTGGCGAGAGGGGTCCATAGAATGGAACTCAACCGAGCACCTGCCATGAAAATAACAATAAAGCAGAGACAAACTCGCAACCTCTTCTGTGAGGAAGAGGTTGCAGAAAAGAGAAAAGGACATCCCCCACAAGGCTACGAAGTCTATTTTGAACTCTATCAAGGCAGGATAAGTCCTTTCTAGCAGCTCCTGCCCAGAGGTGGCAACAGTACTCCATCCTTAGACGTACCTGGCTCTTATATAGATAGAGAATTGCATCAGCAGTGAGATATCTACTGGATAGATAGAAGGATCCCACCATTTTCCCAGCGGCCTTGACAACGGATTTAATGTATGTGTTCCATTTAAGATCAGGAGTAAAGGTCAAGCCCAGAAGCTTGTCAAAACATAAGGCCTCCTCAAGACGAGAGCCATTCATTTTAATTGATGCCAGATGGGGATCAGAGCGTTGATGATGTAAAGATAAAAGCTTGGTTTTAGATGCATTAAAAGTAACAAGCCACCTCTTTCCCCCTTGTACCACTTGCTCAAGATCAGAGGAGAGAGAATCAGAGAGAACTTGATCGTTTACTGTCTTAGATGTGTTACAATAGATAGTAGTGTCATCAACATAGACGTCTACGAATGATGTAAGGATGTGATTTGGAAGATCATAAATATAGATCAGGAAGAGAGTTGGGCCCAGGATGGACCCCTGAGGAACTCCAGCATTAATACTAAGAGCTTCTGATTTCTGCCCATCAACCACTACTCTTATGAACCTATCAGAGAGAAATGATTTAATAATTGAGAAGACATTTCCAGCTATACTGTAACTGGAGATCTTCTCAAGTAAACCTTTATGCCATACTCTATCAAAGGCCTTTGATATGTCAAGAGCAATTGCCCTAGAAAGGTAGCCTCCGTCGAGAGATTCACTAATCCTATGAGATAAGCACATCTGCTGTAGATCTAGCAGAACGGAAACCATATTGCGTGTCACTAAGAAGGTTATTTTTGTTGAGATGGTTGATTACTTCTATATTTAATACAGATTCCAGCAACTTACTCATGACGCACAGGAGACTTATTGGCCTGTACTGTGAGGGAGATGAGCGATCACCTGAATTCTTAAATACGGGGCATACTGATGAGATTTTCCACGGTGACAGGAAGCAATTCTCCTTAAGACAACGTTGAAACAGTTTTGTAAGGATAGGCGCAAGTTCTGGTTGAAGTCTTTTGAGTACTATAATTGGAATACGGTCAGGGCCGGTTGCTTTACTGGAATCCAGGTTTTTGATTAGCTTGGCAACATCACGTACAGATATTTGTATATCACATAGCATATTTTCTGATACAGGAGGAAATATTGGAGGTTGGCAGCCTTGGTCGCAAAGGTTAGAATTAGCTGCAAAGTTCTTGACAAAGAGTTTGGCTTTGTCTGATGCTGGCGAGATTACCTCAGGTCCATTTATGAGAGTTGGGATACAGCACACGCTTCTGTTCAGGATTCTGTTTGCTATTTGCCAAAACTGGTGGGAACCAAGCCGCTGCTCAGCTACTTGGAACTTTACGGACTGAGCATACAACTCTTGCGTTTTTTATTACTTTTTACAGTGATTGCTGGCAGTTCTAAAAGCGGCTTTATTCTAAGTATATCTATTACGTTGGAAGCAATGGAAAAAGTAATTTCTATGCGCAATAACAGCAGCACATTCTGGAGAGAACGACGGCTGGATGTTAGATTTTTTCTGGAATATTTTTGAGGGTATGAAACGGTCTCTACCTACAATTAACTATTCTGTCAGGTCTGATACTATAGAGGACACATCCTTTCAAAACATGGAACCCAGAGGTAGATCTGATATAAATGTGCGGATGCTATCCCAGTCAGCCATAGAGTATCGATATACTGTACGATGGAGAGGTACATCTGGGGACTTATTACATTTCATTTTTATCCTAACTGATACAACTGAGTGGTCGGAAGATCCAAGTGGAGACAGAACGGAAGCTGAACACAGTTCAGGGCAAGTTGTGAGAAAAAGGTCTAGGAGACTTGCATACTGGGCGTCAGTATCGGGAACACGGGTGGGTTCGTGAACAATCTGAGTGAGGTCATAAGCAATGGAGATATCATGACAGAACCTCCCCTCATCATCGGTCTTGTTTGAGTGAGTTAACTATTCCACATTATGAACATTGAAGTCTCCACAGACATGAATATTAGCTGAAGGATAAGCAGATAGGGCGTGGTCAATTTCCTCAGATATGCTTTTAAAGATATTAACTCCGCTGTTGTGGGGGCGATAGAGAGCAAATATAAATGCAGTAGTTTGAGAAAGTGCAACTCGGAAGCACATATAGGGTAAGTTAGGATCTTCTCTGGAGATGTCCCTACCACATGGAAAGCCATCTTTTATATAGGCACATATTCCATGCCCATGGCGATCTTGGGGGTCAGATTTGGAAGTTAAATTAGAGTATCCTTTAATTACGAACTCATCTAGGGAAATGGTCTGTCGAATGCCAGTTTCACTTAGAAATAATATGCCTGGTTTAGTCTCCTGTAATTGGGTTTCAACCTCTGGAAGGTTAGAACGTAAACCCCTGATGTTAGAGAAGGAGACCTGGTAGTGGGCGTCTACGTTAGAAGTTGGAGATCCGGGTTTAATCGTGTTTTTTATTGAGACTTTTCCTGGTGGTGTTTTGGGATTTGTGGACTAGGCTGACAAATATACCTGAAGCAGGGTAGAGAGGGGAAGTAAGAGAGAAATAGAAATGAAGATTTTTGTAGCACATGAAAAGGTAAAGCCGTAACAATTACCCACTAGTATGGCATCGAGAGGGCCCACTAAAAGCTACTGTATGGTCCAGAACCCATTCACCAAATGGCAATAAAGCAGCCTCAGTACTTTGCACCTGGTAATAGGCCAGCCTCCTTAGTGGTTAATCCGAGGTTCGGGTCCCTGGCTATCAGGCGGATAACGTCAGCCCAGATAAAACGTTTACCTTCAGCACCCTTACTAGTGAGATGGCTACAAGGATAGACGTAGAAACAGAAAATTTTCGACATCCCTGGCGGCTGTTCACGCAAAATACTGCCAACCTAGAAAACAGCTTTTTCTTCTCCCTTTGTCAGAAAAATCACTCATTAAAAATGAGGACTGAGGGACAAATAAAGAGAAGTGAGAGTAACGGGAGCTGCCGATAACGCATCCATAATGCATTGTCTACTCTCCATTAAAAAAATTATGTATTGTACTTAATAAAAGTCCATTTGGCGTGTTTAAGAGGGGGTCATGTGAAAGATTCCCCTCTCACCAACTGAAAATGAAAACAATTGCAAAATCTGTTATGCTATCAACTTGGAAAATATAAACATTTATAGACAAGAAAAATCTATGATAAAAAAATGAATAAATAAAATAAAAATAAAAAAATTAATAAATAAATAAAATAAAATATATATTCCAAAGGAACTTGCCAGATAGATTCGGTACATCTTTCCATGAGAAAACCAATTACACAATTAATAAAACAATGAAATAAAAATAAAGATTAAAAACTGAAATAAATATAATATTAGCACTTGCATCTAGAAAAGAAATATTACAAAATTCATAACTTAACTGCTATAATAGGACATTCTTCGGGGCTGCAAATAGGAATTGATTTTGCTTGAAATAAAAATGCAGCGTTTTCATTTTTGAAAGGAAAACAGTCATCACGTGACATAGTTCGCTACTTAGACAAGCATGTTCTTTTATAAGTAGTAACGTGTCGACGGACGAGAGGGAGTAAGAAACCAGCATTTTCAGCTCTATTTCAAATGAAACTTACCAGATAGATTCGGTACATCTTTCCACGAGAAAACCATTTACACAGTTAATAAAACAATGAAATAAAACTAAAGATTAAAAACTCTAATAATAATAATAATAATAATAATAATAATAGCACTTGCATCTAGAGAAGAAACATTACAAAATTCATAACTTAACTGCTATAATAAGACGGCATTCGCGGCTGCAAATAGGAATTGATTTTGCTTGAAATAAAAATGCATATTTAAATATATATATATACATATAAATATATATATATATACACAGAGAGAGACAGAGAGAAAGATATATATATGTGTGTGTGTGTGTGTGTGTGTGTGTGTGTGTGTGTGTGTGTGTGTGTGTGTGAAAGTAGCCCAGCGTTGCCCGGTCATAAAATACGCATAAATAATATATTTTAATTAATTAATTAATATATTTAATGCTAGCATGGACACCAAACGTTGCTCGGAATTGAATGATAATTACTACTATGAAAATTCTTAGCCTTTCTATTTAATCAAAAATTCATATATATATATATATATATATATATATATATATATATATGAGAGACGTCACCATACATAATTTTTTAAATATAATTATCCACTGACACGTGTTTCATCGTCTAGTCTCATCAGAGTGGCTGAATCTTGAGAGATTCGAAATTGGGCCCCCATGGCAAGAAGCGTAACCCCCTACCACTAGGCTATCTCCTACGACTGAATGGATCGCGTTTTCTTATGTAATTGTTATTTATTTTGTTTTGCGATACTTTTGAATAAATTCAATTTTACACATATATATATATATATATATATATATATATATATATATATATATATATATATATGTAAAATTGAATTGATTCAAAAGTATCGCAAAACAAAATAAATAAAAATGCGTAGATCATCGTATAACGATTTGATCACTGTCTGTCTGACGTAATGAACATTTAAATTAAAATGTTTAAAATTCAACGCTATTTCATACGGTTAATAGTAGCCGAATGGATACGGCCTCCGCTAATCGAGCCAGAGATGTCTCGTGTCGCGGGGTTCGAATCGTTCGACTGGTAGTAATCGTGACACCCTGCACTGAAGAATCCCGAAAGGATGAAACACTAGTGTCTGTAGGTATTTAATTATTATAGTAAAAAAATAATTATGACAGCCCCTTTAAGAAATTCGTTTCTTATCGTTGAGCACTTTCCGTTGAATTAAAAGTCGGTCAATTTAGCTCTTATGCGTAGATCATCGTATAACGATTTGATCACTGTCTGTCTGACGTAATGAACATTTAAATTAAAATGTTTAAAATTCAACGCTATTTCATACGGTTAATAGTAGCCGAATGGATACGGCCTCCGCTAATCGAGCCAGAGATGTCTCGTGTCGCGGGGTTCGAATCGTTCGACTGGTAGTAATCGTGACACCCTGCGCTGAAGAATCCCGAAAGGATGAAACACTAGTGTCTGTAGGTATTTAATTATTATAGTAAAAAAATAATTATGACAGCCCCTTTAAGAAATTCGTTTCTTATCGTTGAGCACTTTCCGTTGAATTAAAAGTCGGTCAATTTAGCTCTTATGCGTAGATCATCGTATAACGATTTGATCACTGTCTGTCTGACGTAATGAACATTTAAATTAAAATGTTTAAAATTCAACGCTATTTCATACGGTTAATAGTAGCCGAATGGATACGGCCTCCGCTAATCGAGCCAGAGATGTCTCGTGTCGCGGGGTTCGAATCGTTCGGCTGGTAGTAATCGTGACACCCTGCACTGAAGAATCCCGAAAGGATGAAACACTAGTGTCTGTAGGTATTTAATTATTATAGTAAAAAAATAATTATATATATATATATATATATATATATAGTAAAACTCCTTTAATTTTAACTTCCTCTAAAGTTGGGCTTCCTCTCATTTGGACTTCTTCTAAACCTGGACTTAAACTAAACTTGAACTGTCTCGTCATTGAAATTGTATTAGCATATTTGATGCCGAGTTGCAGTAAAACTGTTTACATAATTTAGTCAAATTTTGCGCAGAAATGTTAATATTGGTACTATGTAATTAATGTAGATTAGCTATTAATAATTAATTTACACTAACTGTAACTTTTTTTTCAGATTGCTATATTTAAAATAGTGTAAAACAACCCATCACGATAGCTTGCAACTCTAAAAAAAAAACAAGTGACACTGACTTTACTCGAAAAACGTCAAATTATAGAAAAATTAGATGCTGGAGTTGAAAATAGCGTTATATTGAGAGATTATAATTCTTGAAACCAAACGGTTACCGACCAACCACGCTGTTCTTAAATCACTTAGTGCAAATGATGTTGAAATGTGGGTGCAACAAGATGAGGAAACTACTGATCAATATACTGAAAGCAGTAATGGTGATGAAAATAGCGACAGCTCCCATTCTTTTGACCCTAATGTAAATAACTAAGAACACTCTGATGAAGCAATATCATGGGATGATGCAGAAAAGTCTATGAAGACGGTTTTAAAATTTCTAGAAAAAAGTCCTTACTTTAGTGACAACTATGTTTTGCAAGCAATGTCATTCCGAAGAGATATAATTATAAAGAAGCTACAGAACCAAGAAATTGTAGATTTTCGTGATCGCTTACGGAATACAATGGCAGCGCTCGAGAGCTCAATCGATGAAAATAGAAACTTCAATGAGACTCATTCAATGAATAAATAAAAAAACTGTATTTTACATAAATGTATGATTTCTGTAGGTGATAACTTAGGTAATAAATACCTAACAAGTAAGAGTAGATTTAATTTATTTTCAATGTTTTTGTTCCTGGTAATAATATTTAACAATTCTTACTTGCGATATATCGTAAACTCAACTTAATATATACTTAAAGTATCATATAGCATTGAATTCCATTTACTATTTTTTAATTCTTAGAAAATTAAAGTTAACTGCAGCACATTTTTTATCACGAAACTTGAACAGAATCATCTAATTTGAACGAAGCGGATGTTCAAATTATAGGAGTTATACTGTATATATATATATATATATATATATATATATATATATATATATATATATATATATATAAATGCAGGCCGCCCCGCATTGCCCGATCGTAAAAAACGCAGAGATATTATATTTTAATTGATACAGAAACTGAGGCATTACGTGCATGCGAGCATTATGTTTTTTTCTAAACAGTTCACTTCTTGTCAGTAAAAAAATATTCAAGCTGAAATAGAAACCAAAACCTAAAGACAATGAGTCAATTACAATGACCATTACACCAGCTTGACACGACATTTACAAAGTGTTTTCAAAAGATCTTATTCTTAACATAAAGGGGCTCTCATGTTTCTCGACCGCGCATGTGCAGTCGTGAAAAGGTTGACAAACAGATAAAAATCCGATGACCCCCCCCCACGTGCCAATTTGGTAATTTTGACCCTTAAGCAGCCCTTTTTTTCCGGATGACGATTGAGTAAAAGTTTTCCACATGTCTGAATATCGTATATACCTAATTTCAAGTCTGTAGATCAGAATTCGTGTAGTATATAGGTTGAGAAGGGGTATTCATACCTTTCCCAATATTTTTAGCATGTAATAAAATGTAATAAATAAGACTAATGAGTCAGTATCAGTATCTATTCATCGGCTTCCAGAAACAAAAGTATAGATTATTACTATTAAAGCGGAGTTAATTTATTTTCTTTTATCAACTATTATCCTTAGTTGTTTCACAACGTTTCGGCTAATTATTCCTCTTGCCTGCGTTAGGTGGTTTACTGCAACTGGGTAGGACTGTTGAATCTCCCAACTACATCCACACCAATTATTGCCTTCCATAGTTGTTGTTGTCTCACCACGGTTTGGCCAACTAATCCTCTGACCGGCTTTGGGTGGGATTGAAACAGCTACCTTCAGACAATGTTCACCTGGAATCGTAGATATGTCGCGTCTCTATCCACTGCGCCACGGGTCCAGAAAGAGCAACCAAGGTTGAATTTTTTGATCTTATAAATCCACATTTTTATATTTTGTTCTTCTAATCGTTGGATGCGTACCGATTGTTATATGATTGAATTAATTTGGAATTCTTTTGCATTTTTAATTTTTTAGATATTTTGGAGTAATTTGTATAATTGTTTATTTATATAATTTGTATAATTATACAAATTACTCATTTGTATGATTATACAAATTACTGATTTGTATAATTATACAAATTACTCATCTCAAAGAGATATCCAAATTAACTCGATAATAAAGCTGAGTTGTTCTATGTTTGTTTGCCTAAAGGGTCTCTTTTGTGTATTGTTACAAGATTTTGGAATATAATGGATTAGTTATTTATTTGCTGCCCACGACAGCAAAATGTGGCACAAGGCCGGAAGGTGGAGAACAAGCGAGCTCCCCTAAGGAAGGGGCACTCTCGCCTCAACAAAAATTGCCTGGGCACCCCCGTCGGCATTCCCTGGTAGGGGCGCATCAGACAACAAGCAATTAACTTGCCCCACCGGAAAGCCCGGAGGCAAGGCCTGGGAGGGTGGACCTCCTAGGTAGTACCCAAGCGGTGTACCTCAGTCAGACAGGTGCTGTCCGGGTTTCCGGTCCCTCACCTGTCGGGCTGAGTGTCAAGAACGGATCCTTGACGAGTACGACTACCCTGTCTCCCTGCAGCCGAAGCCGCTAGGAGACACATCCTATCCTACCGGAGTATAATGGAGTATGATCCCGCATAGTCGGGAGATTCTATTTATAAACGATGCTGCTGGGAACTGACGAATCGAATTAATTCCCGTCCTGCTACCAACCAATCAGAAACCAGAATTGCTCCATAAATATTAAACCTTTCTGTAGCAATTTCCCATATGCTTTTTCCGTCTCAATACCGAAAGAATATTTTGCTCTGTGGGTTCCAAGTCGAGAACTGCCTACTGCAAATCAGTCAACTACCAGGACTTGTAGAACAACGAACCATCGGAAACTGCTCTGTCTACTGCAACTCAGTCACCTCTCAGGATTTGTGTCGAACAACGGACCATCGGAAACTGTTCTAAAGCTAAACATGGCTTACACTTCTAGATGTACTTTAATCAAACAAAGCACATACTAAAATAGTCCATAGATTCGGTGTTTAATTGCACCAATATATCCATTTCTTTTAATCGTTCCATTGATCACTTTCACCCTCTTTTACTTTTTCTTTATTATTTTCTTACATTCTTTACTTTATACGACATATATTACATTCAAGCATCTGTCTATCTCTGCCTGTCTCCATCTATCCATATATACCGCTAGCTAGATAGATATCTCACACATACTGTGTTTTATTTTCCCTCTGTAAGCAGTTGATTTGGTTGTTTGGTCGTTTAGTTTTAGAGCATATCAACACTTTCCGAGTTATTGTATGTCGAATCCGTTCATTTCGGTAAAAAGGTGTATGCTTCAAGGTGTTTATATTTTCAAATATTCATTTATAAGTCTTGTTTGGTTGTTTTATTCTGCTGCATAAACTTTCGACA
Organism: Euprymna scolopes; assembly: GCF_053919585.1. Taxonomy (NCBI): domain Eukaryota; kingdom Metazoa; phylum Mollusca; class Cephalopoda; order Sepiida; family Sepiolidae; genus Euprymna; species Euprymna scolopes. The sequence goes on along the minus strand of NC_136490.1, from coordinate 35,707,099 downwards.
GAATATGAAAGTTGTTGTTTTTTTTTATGAATAGCATATAGAAGACATTTTGTTCATAGAATCATCTAAATGTATTGTCAGAATGTGTATCAACTTACTAGTGGCATTGTGCCAAAGAAGCAGTGCATTGTCGTATGCATTCGGTATTCCATTCAAACGAGTTAATTCATGATTAATTCGCTGGTACCATAAACAGGACGCATCATTTAAACCATAAATGCATCTTTTCAGCTTCCACACCTGTTCTTCTGGACACACATTAGATGGTGGTCTAAGTAATCTCTCTTTCTTCTTCTTCTTCTCTCTCTCTCTCTCTCTCTCTCTCTCAAACATAGTACCTTGCAGAAATTCTGCGATGAAATCAAGAGTATCTGCCTGCCACATCATAACCGAAGCCGTTAACAATACGAGACGTATGGCCTTACGGTTGCATGTTGGAATATCTGGGGTTTTTTTTTTAAGTTATGAGACTCTTCTTCATAAACACGTGCAACAAGATCAGCCTCCATTTCCGCTTTGTTATTCATAAATTTTTCCGTTATCAACCATTTTGTTGATAACATTTTGCCGCATGTTAGGCACACATTCATATACTTCATTAACTTTTATATTTTCCAAGTACTTTTTCTTTGTGTGTGTGTGTGTGTGTCTGTGTCTGTGTCTGTGTATATATATATATATGTGTGTGTGTGTGTGTGTGTGTGTGTGTGTGTGTGTGTGTGAAACGGCACTAACCGTATTCGGGTTTAATCGGCTTCCTCCAAAGCAGGAAGTTCCATGGGAGTATGAAATTCACAAGCGGTCCCTAGTCGCATGCATATCCCCGTTAGGGGAGATGATGACGTTAGGTTTTTGCAACTTTTTGCAGGGAGGTGTCGACGTCCTCCTACATACAGCGCCTGAAATTCCTAAATTGGTCACCCATTTTAGTAATGAACAGGTTCAACGTTGCTTAACTTCTGTGATCTGACGGGAACCGGTGTGTCGACGTGGTTATGCCGTATATTCTTCGCATCAATCACAACTTCTTGTTCTTGTCCAGAAGTAAGCAAAACTGTATGTTCCTGGTTAGTTAGTTCTTTTCTTATGTGAGAAAGTTTTCTCCGTTGATCAACATGATCCCAATTTACACAAAGACGATTTTCATTCTCTGCTTCTGGTTTTATATTTAACCGATGGCTTTATTTTTCTGTTGGATTTGGTTTTGTGTTCATAACCATTCTTTTTCTTCCACTCCCTCTCAATTTATATTCTACAACTTCGTCTCTACTTGGTTTTTTAAATGTTGCCTTTCACTTCCTCTCTATTACAATGATAATAATTATTATATTGTCGTTCATATATCTCTTCCAATACTTCATTCGTCTCATTTGAAAAATTTGTATTTTCTTCATTCTTTGAACTTCACAATTCCTTATCTCCCTACATTAAGTAGCATGGATGTATCCTAAAAATGCTCCTCTACGTCTGATCAATACACATTGGCCTTCTTTTCGCAAAAATTTAGCAGGGCCATGCCATCCGTTATAGATTTGTCTTTTATAGTAGATGTGGTCACATGTCGCAAAATCTTTATTCGTATAAGTCTTTACATAATATTTCAAGGCTCTCTAAATTCTTTCACGATACAGGTGGAACGATAAAAGTGTCGCTCTAAAGAAAACAACTCTACAGCTTTATTTTATTACTTTTATTGAAACAAGGCCGATAGCCATTAGTCGCGTGCCCTCGTGTAATGAATGAATGCGTGAATGTAGGATTGGCATGAAATTCTTAAAGATAAACTAAAATTACCGAAAAATGGGCTGAAATGACTTAAATAAATAAAAAGTAAATGACTTAGAATGACTTTAATGAACTTAAGGATGAATTGAATGACCTTAAGAATGACTTGAATGCTTAAAAAATAACTGGAAAAACTTCAAAAACAACTTGAATTATCTGGAGAATGACGAATGGCTTTGAGACTGACTAGTTGTAAAGTGGGTGATCATTTTTAATTAAATTAATACAGAAAAGTGATCCCCCACTTTATGTCACAAGAAGTACAGCATGTAGTAAGAACAGATACTACACTTTGATCTTGGCCAAAAGGTCAAGAAAAGCTGTAGTTATTTGCTCCCCCACCGAGCAAATTAGGCACAAGGCCGTTTTTTAATGTGAAGAGTGAAGGGGAAATTGGGACCAACTCCCCGGGGAGTAGGGGAGCTGGATAGTGACAATTGGTATGAAGGGTTGCCCCTACATTGACCAAGGTCTTATCTGTGGGGTCGCCCCCACATAAGGTATTTGCTTGCAGTATCTGCCGGAATAGGTATTTATTTGCTCCCCCACTGAGCAAATTAGGCACAAGGCCAATTTTTATTGTGATGAGTCAAGGGAGAGGAAAGGGAAAAAGGGACCAGCTCCCGAGAGGAGGGAAATGGGAGCTGGTTAAAGGTCAAGCATGTGGGGTTGCCCCCACATCTGGTCTTTGCTAGTCATAGCTTGTCATAGCTTGCAGTATCTGCCGGAATAGATACTACACTTTGATCTTGGCCCGAAGACCAAGAAAAGCTTAAAAAGCTAAGAAAAGCATCTATTAACAACAGACCTTTGATCTTAACCAAAGAAAAACAAGCACAAAAGTGTTACGGACAGACCGACCGACAGACCGACCGACCGACCGACCGACCGATTGACCGACGGAGTGACTTATAGAGTCGCTTGCACACGACTAAAAATCATTTCAGGTAATTTGATTATTTGTTTGGGCTGACATCTATTCAGTGAAGTTGTCTTCAACCTTGATACTGGTTCAGAACTGCGAGCATGCCTTTTCCACAAGCGCGGGCCAGAACTCGGCGAATATTCGGCGGATGGCGGCGATCAAGCTGGCGATGGTGTTGTGGGAGGTCACGTTTGTGATGTTTTCGACGTATGACCAAAAGAAGTAGTCCAGCAGGTTAAGGTCTGGAGAGGAGGTGGACCACTGAGAGGAGGGTACAAAGTCGTAGCACTCCTTCTCAAGCCATGACTTGTTTTTTTTTAACTTGTGGGCCGGCGCTGAGTCCGACTGCTACACCCAGAATCTGTCAGCGGCCACTTGATTGCACTAGAAGATCACCACACTCTTCAGCACACCCAGGTACACTTTGGTGTTGACTTTCAAGCCGACTTCGAAGCGACTATAACCGTGGCCGGAAATTTTGTTTTCATCACCTAGGACACGTCCCTGTTGTTTGTGGCAATCTAGTGATGCATTTTCAGGGTACTAGCAATGGTTCTGTGTCCATAACTTGGATCGGTAGAGAGCATGAGTTGTACAGCGGCACATCTCCGATCGCTTAACATTTTGCCACTTTCAAGCATGATAGAAGGCTCTTATCTTTCTTTGGTCAGCTAGTAAATGGTTTGCAACAACAAAAAAATAAAATCGGCTTTGATCAAACAGAAACGGAATCATGTCGTCTATTCTAAGGCGACAATTTTATCGGATTAAACTTCCGTGAATCTTTTCCTTGCTGCATGTATGGCAGATAATTATACTCTAACCATATATTCTGGTTGTCACAGTATCCAATGCATGTGACCGATCATTTAAAATTGATGGAGTGTTAATTTTTTACCGAAAATACAAGTTCAACTGGGTTATATCTAGACTTATTTTGAAGCGCAGGTTATTTCCGGCTCACATTTTTCTTCATCTAATGTAATTATTAGATTGTTATGCTTTACAGTACAATTGCTGAATTGACTTTCTGCAACTGTCGTGCATGTTTAAATATTCAATTTCCGTTCATCTGTCTGTAGCTCTTATTATCAACCTCTCCTTTATTATTATTATTATTATTATTATTATTATTATTATTATTATTATTATTATTATTTAAAATCTGTTTGTGAGTTCCAAAATAAGATATCCACATTAAAAATAAGTTACAAATAATTTATTCGCTATTTATGGTCTTCATCTGGTAACAGAGTATCTAATGGATGTATCAATTTGGTGTAGAATCTAGCATTAATTATGTTGTTATTCTTTTAAATCAAAGCATACAGAGTCATTAAATTTGTTACCAAGAGCCAATCCTACATCTAGTCAAGAATCTATCAATCTATCAATAATTTCCCCCAATCTTTTTCTGTGCCTGGACCTGAGCGTGGGTTTCATGAGCAGGGTTTCTTTTTTGAGCGTCACCCCTATGGAACTCTTCCGTTTGCCTGCTTCCGGTTGACTGCAATTTGGTCGCCTTCAGGTCCAACGTAAACGGCTTCTTGATAGGCCGTCGACTTGGGTGGTCCAGTTTGCCAAATTTTCACTAGTAACGATTACTACGATATTGTCCCATTGACTACTGTACACTCATTAACCCTTATCCTTAAGTGGCCTTCGGGCCTTGATAAGTAGTGATTCCTATGTAAAAAAAGGGATTCTTCTACACCTCCGGGAAACTGAACAAAAATCGCAAACATATTTTATCTGATTCACAAATTCCTTATTGCCTTTAACCAAAGCTATTCATATTTTCTTTAGTTTCATGAACGAATTGCCTATGCAATTTATCAGTCTTCCTTCTTGTTTTCTACTCGAGAACATCATTTTAAAATATCACAATGTAAGAATATGCTTGGTGTATTTTTAACTTCCAAAAACATATTAGTTAGTGGCAGATAATAATGTCCGGAATTGTATTTTAATAAGTCTGCCAAAATTGTGACAGCTATCATTTTGTTTTGTTTTTAATTTCGTATTATTGCTGCAGTTTTCATTATTTATGACTTAATACCAGGCTATATCATTCTTGATGATGCTAGCACCAACATAATCTCAAATACTTATTATAACACCTATTGTTACAGGAAATATTCTATTAGATAAAACAGTTTTCACTAACCGCTTAATTGTAATTTAATGTATCAAGGAATACATTAGACCAAATTTCTCCACTAACAGTTCGTGAGCAAGCAGTCTAACACTGCTATACATAATGTCTTTTACACAAGAGTGAACGTGTTTACATTAGAATTATAATCATTAATTAAACAAAATAAAGTTCAGTTGGTTTCTATTCACAACTGCATTGATATTATTACTAGAATAAAAACGCGCATAATGTCATCGTATTTCCGCCCAGCAAGTAAATTTTGTCCAATTTGTCAATAATAATATTCGACAAATTCGCCCCACTGATATCCATTATTGCAAAGTATCGAACACATAGTTTGTGGCAGTGACAAAAACACAACTGAGTCTTGTTTCTTGTTAGGTACAGATGTAAATATAGATCTCTTCAAGCGAAAATTTCGATATCGTCATTGTTCAGAAGAAAAAAATTTGTGTACAAGTGGTTTCACAAATCCGTTGCTCTTTGATTATTCTAAAACGATAACATAGCCACTTATTCGGTGCCTATAGAGAGGTAGAGTCTTAGAATTACTCTTAGACTTGCGGTTTTATATTTGGAAGGAAATGAGGTGATAATTAATCTCCTTTGGCTCGATAATCAAAATTACGCTAGAAATAAAACAGTGAATTCGATTTGACAAAAAACGGCAAATATAGGACGGTAGAATCGAACAACAAATAATGTATGTACATTTCATCATTGAAACCACTACGACAAAGCGACAGCCAGAAACAGCAGTTATACCTAATCCTGCTACAGCTCGCCAACAATGACTACTCGTTGTCATCATCATCACCATCATGGTCGTCGTTGTCGTCGTGATTATTATCATCATCATAATCATCATCATCGTAATCAACTTGTTCTACTGCTAGCTAAAGTTCTACAAAAGCTACGTCAAAAGCAACAGCTTCCAGTGAAAAGCCAAAAGAACACACTGAGCAGGAGTCATTATCGCAGCAGCTATCAATCGATCCATGCTCATGCAAAGGCCATCATCATCATCATCATCATCATCATCATCACATGTTAACGATCTATTTTCTCGTCGACTAATTAAACTCTTTGTAAATACCACATATTTCGTTGAAATAAATGCCACCTTTATATTTTGTTGCGCGATTTGTTTTCCTTCTTTGCCATCACCGTGATCACGCCTGTGTCATTTATTTATTTATTTATTTATTTGTATGTCAGATCGGTCCGTGTAACTCGAACAATGTTTTGCGTTTCATTTAAGACATAGCTCTCGTAGATCTTTTCAATTAGTTTGCCCAAGCCTTTCCTAATTACACCAGGTGCTCGAAACTACGACTGAAATTATTAATATTTGCATGTGCTATATTCTTGGCATTTATATTTCACAATTTTTATTTCATGCTTTTTATAATCCAAAACGCTGCATTGCAGACAATAGGGATTGTCATGTCTATATGAAAGTGATTCCAATGCGTACGGAATTTGATCAATATGTCTAGGCAGTTAGCTTTTATGACTGTTATGTTTATGTGTGAAAGAAAGTCTCATAAAATGCTTATAGGTTCTATTTTTAACCGTTTTCTGTCGGTGTTTATAGTAATTGATTAGATTTTTCTTCTCGTAAAAATTGCAGTTTCCAATCTAGATATTAATCAACTGTATAGTTATTTTTCATATTCAATGGAATATATATGTGTGTGTGTGTGTGTGTGTGTGTGTGTGTGTGTGTGTGTGTGTGTGTGTGTGTGTGTGTGTGTTAAACGTGCCCCTAGATATTAACCTGGAAATTTCTAAGCCCCGGCGCAGTACATACAGAGCTTAGTATTCCCAAATGTTCACCCATCTTGCAATGATCCGGCTCATCGTTGCTTAGATGCCGGAACAAACACACGATGATAAGTTTCCTTCTCTGCAGCATTATATTGCCATGCATTTTCTTCTATCTAAGCAAAGAATTTCGCATTTTTTTAAAGAGTATATGCACGAAAAGAGACGGCATTTACATAATAATAACGGTTTGTTTCTGTGCAACGAAACGGATCTGTAAAAAGACATACCGAAATGTTAACATGCTGGCGGAGTTGTTTTGCATGGAAAATAAATATTTGGATCTTAAAATGTAACTATACAGTTATTCTTATATATATATATATATATATATATATATATATATATATATATATATATATATATATATATATATTGATTTGGATCCTATGGGATATATATATATATAACAAATTGCTTTGGATCCTATGGGATATGTGTGTGTGTGTGTATGTGTGTGTGTGCAGCATAGTTGTTGTGTCTGCACAAATAATTAACAAGAACACGGAAAGTAAAGGTATAACAATAATATATTAGGAAGAGAAGTTATATACATATTTACATGTCTTCAGATATACTTCAGCTGGAGATATTCCGGCAGGTGGTGTGTTGCATGTCTTACTGGAGGCAACATAGGCGCCTTGCCTATTTGGCGAGCGTTGCAGAACTCTCCAGGTATTGGTGGTTGATACCTTTATATATCTCACTCACCCACCGATGTTAATTAGTGGGCGTCTCCACGACAATAGTCTTGTTGACACACCGGCTATCGTGTTAGATCACCGCCTTAAGCAACAATGAGTCTGGTCAGTATGAGATAGATGATCATTTGCGAATATTAGGCGCCTCTGTGTACTGCGCCGGGGCGTAGGAATTTCCAGGTCAACACCTGTGGCCACGTTTAAAACACAGGCGCGCGTACACACACACACACACACACACACACACACACATATATATATATATATATATATATATATATATATATATATTATTCAATTTTCACCCCAAACAAGGCACAGTGCCACTTTGAAGTAGGGGGCTACTATCAGGGACTTAATTTGCGGGGTCATTATGAAGGGAGAAGAGTAGAAAGATGTCTGTTAACATTACACTTGAACTTCTGCATATCAGTGCAGTTGGGAAAGCAGAATCCCGGAAGGGAGTTCCAAAGACCCGCAGTTCTGGGGAAGAAACTATTGGAGTAAAAGGCTTTCTTGCACCTAGGGATCTCTACTATAAAGGGATGAGACTTAGTAGCTTGTCGGGTTTGTCGGGGGTAGTTACGTCGGGGAGGTACAAGTGTTTGCAGTTCGTCAGAGCATTCACCATTAAAGTATTTGTAGAACAGGCAGAGGGATGCAACATCTCGTCGATGGGACAGAGGCTGAAGCCTAGATGAACCTATCAGGTTGGCGATTCTCTTTTGAACCCTGTCCAGGAGCGAGAGACAAGCAGCAGATGCACCAGCCCAGATGTGACAACAGTACTCCATACGTGGGCGAATGGTGGCCTTATAGAGGTATAGGATACTGTCAGGCGTAAGTAGTTTTCTAGCACGGTAGAGGGAGCCAACTTTCCTTGCAGCAGCCTTGGCAATGCTCTCAATGTATCTATTCCAGTTCATATTCCCTGTAAACGTTAGGCCGAGGAGTTTAAAAGAAGTACTTTCAGGCAATGTGTTCTTCGCCATATATATATATATATATATGATCAATTGAATATAAAAAGACATGCATCTATGAGAAGAAAAATCTGATGTAAAACCTCCCGAGTTTATCTATCTGCTTTGTCCTGTGGCAATCAGTTGCACCGACTGAGTTTAGCAGTGTTTCCAAAAAGTGTGGATAGGTCTACATAATATGTGTGTATGTTTTTATGTGTGTATTTAGACAACAAGTCTTTATTTATGCATGTAAGACGTTTGGAGAGAGTTGTTGTTCTGTTGGTCAATATAAGCTTATCTATAAAAATATTTTATAAAGAACTCACAAACATAAAACTAACACTAATTAATAACAATTTCCTGAATAAATCAGTTAACTAACAAGTAAAATTATATATCGACCCCATCCACGGAGAAACAAAGGAAACCCCGCAACAAAAATGACACGTTCAACCTATACTACAAAACTTAAATGCACTCTATAACTAACCCTCTTTCTGACAAAAAAGAAATGCTTCTGGTTACGATCGTGAAGATCGAGAGCATTAGAGAGGTGATTAAAATAAGACCACTACGAGTCATATTATACCAACTACCACCAGAAATCAGAAAGTTGATTCGGCGCGTCGAGAAAATTCCTAACAAAATCAAACAGCGAAAAAATTCCGTGTTATTCATATACAATAAATAATAATGCGTGTGTGTGTTTCAATTAAGTTATCAGAAATCAAGGGGTCCCTTCCTAGGGGCTAATACTTGATCTCTATATAAGATACATAGATATTCGAACATTCGATTTAAGTTTTTCTTTACCTCTCACACACTGTGTTAGTAAAGAAGTTGAGAACATAATTTTCCTCTCCTCAACTGACCATTAAAATATGTCATAGTATATCTTTCTTGTGGTCTCTTGGTCTTATTGAATTCCACGACAAGAATTCATCTACTCTGGTGGAGTATCCAGCTTTGTGCTGTTACCTGGGGTATAAGCACTCGAAAAAGATGCACCATTCCTCGTAAAAACCAATATGGGTTCGCGATACCGAGAACGTTTTTTTTAGGTTGCGAATACTATGTGATGTTGAATATTTAGTATTTGTAACATTGTAATTAATATATCAGGTGGTGGTGGAGGAGGATATTGTGATGCTAAATAACTTTTTAATTAACTCTTTATCTCTACCTAAACCTAAACGTAGATTCCATGAACAAAGCTTCTCTCTTAGAACTGCACACCTATGGAACTGTCTTCCGTTTGCCTGCTTTCCAACTAACTACAATATGGTCATTTTCAAGTCCAACGTAAACAAATTCTTGATGAGCTGTTCCCCTTAAGTAATCCAATTTACTAAATTTACACTACTAACGATTCCTATGATGTCGTCCCACTTACTACTGTACACTCTTTAACCCTTATCCTCGAGTTGCCTCTGGGCCTTGATAAGTGGTGACTCCTATGAAAAAAGCAACTGCTGCTGGCATTTTTCAGATTCAGAATTGCAACTCGTATTCCATATTGTCTTTCTTGTTCATGGTGTTTACTAAATAGGTGAAATTATCAACTGTACCCATTGCCTTTTCATCGATAAACATGTTTGTCGCTGACTGGTGTGCTCTAGAAATCAGTTTGGAGTTTTTGTGGCACGGATTATGAAACCAATGCTCTCTGCTTCTATATTGAAATTATTGACCATTCTTTGTAGGTCACTAGATTTTCCTGCCAGTAGAGCAATATCGTACTAGATCATGAAAAAGTTATTTTTCTTGGTATTTTGTTTTATTATATATTATTTCAATAGTTTGTGTTTCTTCCATTTTTTAGATTATCTTGTTCAAAGGAGTGGGCGGTTACACCCGAACATAGGAATCGCGGTATTTTCGTGTCATATGCATTAACTATCCAGCATCATTGCTTTAATCGTTGTAAATAAACAAATAAGCATTGTCTCATGGTTCACAATATTTCAGTGAGAAACAGTACCGGCCCATAACATACTGGCTAAAATAGCCACCTATTAATTAAATTAATTAAGATCCTGGCTTAGGGTGATTGTTAATATAGCAGTACTGAAAACCTATGATACAGCGTAACGGTCGGTTTGACAAGATAGTTCCTACGGTTTTTAACTTTTAAATTCAAATGAACATTTTTTTTAAATTGAAATAAGCACCATTAGAATCAACACATTTTTGCCAACGCAAAACAAGTGTACTGATGACAGTAACGTAAAAACTTTGCATTCTTGTGGTGATTAAGTCGCTGAAGGCGTTTTTGATATTGCTTAGGTTTTTTAAGCATTTTTGACGCAGAAAGTTGTCGAGATACTTAAAAAGTGGTAGTCGGTAGGTGAGAAGTCTGGATAATTATCTAATATATAAAAGGCTATATGCCCGTCCGTCTATCTGTCTGTCTGTCTGTCTGTCTGTCTGTCTGTCTCCATATTTTCAAACTCTATCTCCTCCGAAACTAAAAGTTACAGAGTGACACAAGGGGCCCCAAATGATTGGATTTTTTTATGGACCGTTCTTTTATGGGCCTTTAGCCGATTAAAATAGTTTTAACGAGTCAAAAATGGGTCAAAATTTAAAAAATCGTTATACATTTTGTACATTCATCTTAGTTTATTTTTAATTTTTATTTTTTAAAAATTAGTTCATATGCGTGTCACGTTGGTACAGTGGTAACGTCACCAGCTTTGAATGACACAGTGTTGCTTTCGGTTTCGATTCTAACTGACGCCACCCAACTACTATTGAACTCACGATTTTATAATAATGCTAGACTGGCCGTGGCATTTTGGGTCAGTATGTTATATTAGATATGGAATGAATGTATGAGCGTACACTTGCGACGTAAAAAATATAGTTTTTTTGTGACATAACAGAAACATTTCTATGAAAGTATATTAAAATGAAAAAAGAATATAGATAGATTTCTATGAGTAGTTCTGTTTATAATTGTTTTTGTTGTTGTTGTTGTTGTTGTTTTTTTACTTACAGCCATTAAATTATAACTGGTTTGCAATACGTATAGGTAAATGTGCACTGAACAGATACCATAATACTTAAAGTTAAATTCAAATTTTTAAATGAAATTGTGAGTTGAAAGTACAGAATAGTTAAAAACACTCTCCCCATGTTAAGAATGGCTTTTTAAATAGAAAATGAAAATAAAATGTGACTTTTTCTCATTTATTTTAAACAAACATTCATGGCTCATTGGGTCAAATATTTAATTTATGTGTTAATAATAAGGTCAATAAAACTAATTAAGACAATTCGGAAATGAACGAGGTAAAAAAAGAACAGAAAGTATAACAATTGTTTATTTGGATAATTTAAACGCGAAAAAAAATTGGGACGCTGAAAACGTACACAGTAAAACAATATGCTTTATTGTCGCGTTGATTATTTATTTGTAAATATGTTGTTTGTTTTTTTTACTTGCGTTACAAATAAATAATCAACGCGAAAATAAAACATATCGTTTTACTGTGTATGTTTTCAGCGTCCTAAAAAAAATTTTCGCGTTTAAATCATCAAAATAAACAATTGTTAATACTTTCTACGTTTTTTACCTCGTTCATTTCTGTATTACGTTATGAGTTTACGTTTATGTGCGCATGCGCAACCGGAAGTCTTAAACCGTTACAAGGTCATTTGAGTTTTATAATTATATACATATACGAAATCTGAACAAATTAAAATATCATATTTAAGCAAATTTTACGACCAGGCAAAGCCGTGCGCCTCCCTCCGATAATACTTATACAATGCCGGCAAAAAGAATGTCCGCACATATTTTTTTTCAAAAACTCCAAATTTAAGCTAAATTTAATGTAACTGTTTAAACAACCTATACATCATTTGATTCGGCTTTTTTTCTTCTATAATTTCACCTTTTTATATTTGAATTTTAATTGAAATATTCTTGTGTTCACGTGAATTTAAATAAATAACTTCAAATTGAGGAGGCAAACAGAAAGTCTGCAGCAACAAATTCGTTTAAAACCAGCTTAAATAATCGCCCCTACATCAGTTTAAAATAACCACCAACAGGCAACAATGTATCTCTAATCGTAATTGTTGTTATTCCAGGTTATACAACGTAACATTTAGTCCATATGCTTAGTGATCGTCAGGAGCTCATTAATCTCCACCTTTCTGGTTTAGCCACTCGAGAAATCGGCCGCAGATTGAAATGTGATGAGAAAACTGTACGAAAGACAGTACAATAGCACGAAAACACCGGCAGTGTTCGTGATGTCCCTAAATCTGGTCATACTAGACTTACTTCGAACAGGGAAGACAATGCTATCAAGATCCGCAGTCTAAGAAACAGATTTGAAACGGCTCCCCAAATCTAACAACAGTGCAATCTTGTTAAAAAGTGCTTTCTTTCTACTGTCAAGTTTAATTTGAGAGGATATGTTGCAAGATGTAAGCCAATGATTTCTGTAAAGAACAGAAAGCGACGTCTGGATATCGTCAGATGCAATGAAGATCGTGACTCTTCATATTTGTCAAATGTGCTTTTTAGCGACGAAAGCAAGTTCAATAGGCTAGGCAGTGATGGTAGACAGTATGCCCGTCGGAGGAAAGACGAAGAATTTAATCCTAGGTGCTCAGTTTCAACTCTGCAAGGTGGTGGATGTTCAGTTTTGGTGTGGGGCATTATTAGTACCAATGGTCCATGGCCTATAGTTCGCTTGCAAGGTCGAATTAATTCAACCAAGTACATTAATATGTTGACTGAGCATTTTCTACCCTACTTTGGTCGGAATTTGGATGATAATCCGATCGTCATGCAAGATAATGCTCCCATTCACACAGCTGACAATGCAAAGAGATTCCTGGAAGAGTATGATATTCCGTGTTTTGATTTTTTTTTTTTTTGCCTTCTCAATTTGAAGTTATTTTTTTAATTTAGGTGAACACTAGACTATTACAATTAAAAGTCAAATATGAACAGGTAAAATTATAGAAGAATAAAAGGCCAATCAAATGAGGTATAGTTTGTTTAAACAGTTACATTAAATTTAGCCTAAATTTGAGTTTTTGAAAAAAAATTTTGCCGCCTGTGTAAATATATATATATGCGTGTGTGTAGTAGATGAAAACACACACACACACACACACACAAATATATATATATATATATATATATATATATATATATATATATATATATATATATATATATATATATATAAATACTAGCCTGGGTGCCCGGCGTTGCCTGGGTGTTTTGAGGAGTGTGTTGAGAAAAAAAAGCAGGCTTGAACTCGTACCGCGAAGGAGGAAAAGAACGTGAAAAAAAAACGTGAAGTGGCGTCCATCGCCAAACCGGAAGTGACGTAGGTTTAAATTAAAGCTAGATAATCGATAATAAGGGATGACTTTCGAAAATATTGGCAAAAAAGCGACCCTTCCCAGTAGAAAAGTGCCCAGTCAAAGGGTGAAGGAATTAATTATTTTGGCCAGTTCTTCGATATTTGTCGTCCGAAGTGTTGAGTTTCAAAATGATCCCGATCTCGTTAAAATCTGTTGCCTCTATTGAAAGTTTTAGGCAAACATACAAACAAACAAACAAACATACATACATACGCACATTTAAACAGGCAGGTGAGATTTATATTACAGAAGAAAGATATACATATATGTGTGTGTGTAATTACATATGGATATATTTCTTTGTATCAGAGTTCTTTGCACCCAAATTTGCACACACACCCCAAGTTGAGATCGAGCTTATGATCATCTATTTAATAGACAGTGACTCTAGTCATTACAGTGTTAGCAAGTGACACCTCAATGCGCTCTGTTAACTCTATTTGTTTAATTACAATGGTTAAAGCAATAATCTAATATTGATATGTGTGTCTATGTATGTGCGCGTGTGTTGAGTAACTCTTTGAATTACTCTCTTACGTACTTAGTGCTTTGCACCTCTTTTGCCATGTGTCTTATACTTCCCTTCTTCATCATAATCTTTCCCTCGTGCCTATTTGTGGCTGATATTACAATTGTTTGTTTGTCTATGCCCAGAGACTGAAGAACGAATATACAATTACTTATTAATATTATGTTTTTAATTATCCTTTAAATTTCCTTTTCTCGTTTTATTTTTTTCTATACGTTTTTGTTTAATCCTTATTTATTCTTTTTTTTTTTTGTTTAATTTTTTATTAGTTTTTATTTTTCAGTTTTCTTTTCTCTCTCTTCATTTTTCCCTTTCTTTTCTTCTTCTTTTATTTTTCACTTTAACTTTTCTATTTTTCTACGTTTTTTTATTCCTTAATTATTTTTTTCAGCTTTTTTTTTCATGTTTCTTTCATCTTTTTACATTCGTCTACGTTTTTTTTAAATTATTTTTTAGCATTTTTTTTCATTTTTTTTTTCATATTTTTATGTTCGTTTATGTTTTTTTATCTTTATTTTACCTTTCCACCATTTTTTTTTCGTTTTTTTTCTTTCATGTTCTTTTTCTTTTCGTGTTTTCCGCCTCGAAATATTTGTTTACTGCACGAGTAATTTGTTGCCTAATTAGCCATGACTGTTAATTGGCTATGTTCCTATTGATTAAACGGTTAAAGTGTAATATACCCATTAATTTCTTTAGGGAGTATCCGATTCCAAGAAATCGTCTGGAAGACAGCGGATGAATTTTCCACGCGTAAATAAATGGTACGTTTAGATGTCGTATTAATTGTGACATCTGGCGTGGAGAGTAGCAACAGTGACCTAGTTGTTTTAAAATGGGTGATTGATTTACTAGAACATTGCATTAGAAACAAGACACTCTCTACAAATATTTAAATGTTGACATCTTTTCATTTTTTTTTAATAATCTGGTAAACTAGTGTCCATTCGATAATAATTCGCTGAAAAAAAAATGAAATAAAAAAAGATGAAAATAAAAAAAAGAGAGGGTGGGGAGCAAGTTTTTTCAGGACCGCCACATTGGCTTCCTCGCTATTTTTCTAGTCAGAATTCTTTCTAGGAAGACATCGGCGACTTACGAAAGGAGACACGTAAAAGTTGCCAATATCCTAAGTTAAAGTTATTTTGTAGAACGAACTGGATTCGAACTTTGAGAACCACTGAATCCCCGTTACCGCCCATGTATTCTAATAACACGTATATCATTTTTTTTTCTTTTGCCATTATGGATTTTATTACTGTGTTCTTTCTTTTAACTTGCAAGAGTAGTGACAGTACGGCATGGCGACTACTTGACCGCATCCTATTTGACCTTGCATCGTGGGTAAATGAAATATGATCCGCGATCAGTATTTCCCCTTTCTGTCTCTTGCGTTGTGTCAAAGTTCATGGAGGATTGTGACCTTTTGTAAACGAGGCTAAGCTTTAAATTAAACTATCCTCTGTCGCGCAACTCATTTGACCACTTTGAACTGGTCAGTCCATCCTATAAACAAGCTAGAAACATCATCGTGTAACTGTCAGAAACCACACCCAATGTTCTACCATCTATGCCCTTTTGTTCAACACTCGAATGTGTCCGCCGCGCCTTGACTTCGCCCCTTCTTCTAAACTTACTTGTTCTTTGTGCGTGTTCTAATCAATATACGCAACCACCGCAAAAGTTTAACTCTTAGAAAATTGCAGAATAAGCATTATACGAGGGTGAGCCAAGAAATGTGCCATATTTCGGTAAATTGATTTTCTTTTACCGGAGTTGTGAAAGAAGGCGAATTAGACTGGACTGTAGAGCGTTGAACGCGCCACAAACACACACACAGATACACACACACAAATACACACACACACACACACAAACTCACAAACTCTCTTCTTCACGTCTGTCTCTCTGTCTATCTATTTATCTCTCTCTCTCTCTCTCTCTATATATATATATATATATATAAGTAATGCCCCTGACCCACTTCCCATAGGAGTAGAGCAACGAAACTTGGCACAGTTATGCATTTCTCCCATCGTTTGATGCAGCTCTGGAGACCGTTTTTGTAGAACACCCCAGGTTGGTCCTCCAACCACGACGTGATTTCAGAAATCTCGGCTGCATCATCTGGGAAACGCTTTCCTTTCAAAAACAACTTCATTGCTGGGAAGAAGTGAAAGTCAGACGGTGCAAGGTCAGGAGAATAGGGAGGATGGGGGAGGATTTCATAACCACACGCCCGTGCTTCTGATCTGGCGACATGCGAGTTGTGGACAGGAGCGTTGTCTTGCAGGAGGAGGGTACCTTTGCTGATCTTGCCTCGCCTCTTGATTTTGATAGCTTCCCTTAATTTCCTCAAAAGTGAAGCATAATAGGCTCCTGTAATTGTGGTACACTTTGCCAGGAAATCTGTCATCACTACTCCGTCCTGATCCCAGAAGATTGGGAGCATGACCTTACCAGCGGTGAGCTGCCCCCTTGCCTTCTTTGGAGGTGGTGAATCCAAGTGCTTCCACTGCATTGACTGGGCTTTGGTCTCTGGAATGGTGTTAACAACCTGGGAATCCATCTGGCAGACACCTTATGCATATGCAAATGGTTATGAATGATAGTTTCCACAGATGCTGTACTAATATTGACATCTTGGGCTATTTGACGAATAGTAATGCGCCGATCTTCCAAAATGGCAGCCTCAACTTAACGGACAGATGTCTCATCAATGGCAGAAGGGGGTGACCAGGCCTGGGAGCTGTTTCCACAGGCTTCCGACCATGTTTAAATTCACGATGCCAGCGTTTTACAAGGTCATATGATGGGGCATTATCACCATAAGTTTTTTTCATTTCATCAAAAGTCGCTCTTGTGGTGTGCGTCCTTTCAAATACAAAAACCGGATCACTGCTCGACATTCAACAGGCTCCATTTCACACCTCATTCAGTTCAAAAACCTGTAAAACAGAAACCACAATTAGTTCAGAGCTGTAATTTGCTATATAACCCGTAGAGATATAAATCATTGCACATGCAAAATTTCAGGAAGATCAGACAATTGGAAGTGGGTCCGGGACATTACTTATTGCACGCCCCTCGTATATATATATATATATATATATATATATATATATATATATATATAGTTTGTTTATTATACGAACATTATTGGTTACATTTGTGCATACATGTTTCAGTGGAATCCCAATGCAAGGATAACACCTCAGATCAAAAAAGAATTAATATTGGTCTAATGAGGTGTTATCTTCGCATTGGGATTCCACCGAAACATGTATGTATATTAAACAGACTATATACGAGCTCTCTCCTGCATTGAGCACTCTTTAATAATCATGTGTTTCATTGGAGTTACATCTAGGCAACGAATTGATAAACCAATATATATATATATATATATATATATATATATATATATATATATATATATATATATATATATATATATATACTTATGCAACCATTATTGGCTATATATGTGCATATATATTTTGCTGTGACTCTTTTCAGAAAAACAGCGTTCTCAGGCCTCATCTTCCTATACGCTCTCTCTCTCTCTCTCTCTCTATATATATATATATATATATATATATATATATATATATATATATATAAACATATATATACACATGTATACACACACCACACAGACAAACACACACACACACATACATATATATATATATATAATTCTCTTTTTTATCTATCTCTTTATATAAATTTAACTTATCAATAAACACGCCTGAAAATTATACAGGTAAGACTGTTTTAAATATCTAAGTTATGTACTCAGTGTGACTTAATCGCCATTGTGACAGGGTTCCTAATATATAACAGGTTAGGTTTCCAATCGGATTTGTTGATTGGTTTCTCACTATGTTTATCTGTTTGGTTATTTGTTTGTGTATGGCATAGCATTCACATCGCCTGGCCAATTGTCACCAAACTTTGTCAAATATTAAGCGTGGTTTTTGAAGATATAGCTAAAAGGTGAAAAGGTAATTTATAAAGATCGCAGTCATTGAATAATGCCAGAAGAAAATCTGTAACGTTATGCACGTTCCTGTCCGGCGATGTTTAGTGCTGTGTCGTAACACAATAGTAAGAGAAAAAACTCAAGTTGAGGTTGGTTTAACAAACGAAGGTACAAAGGTAGGAATACGGGTATAACTGACTAGCGCTCAACTAGGCAGTGGAGTACTGTCGCTTCTTCTCACCGGTGTAAACATTACTGGCTTATATATATAGTGAGAACCGGTGTAATTTCCCTTATGCATAGAAAGGCCGGTATAAGATCTATCTGAGGAACACATCTATCTCTGTCCTTGTCTTGAACGCGATCATGGGTCTGCGCACAGGTTTTTCTTTTTATGATCTTTTTCCTTCTTCTTTGAAGTTACGTCACCTCGATCACGGCTCGGTCATTTGCATATAGCTGCCATACGCGCGTCCTCTCTCTGTTACAAATCTATTTACGCATTAAAAGTAGTTTTATGCTGTTGTTTTCGTTAGATGTTACTGATTTATATTATTATTAATAAATGTTATTAAATAATGGAATGATTCTGTGTTCACATTCGAGTTTCGGTGTTAAATAAACACAACATCAAAACAAATTCGGTGGTCATTTTGTTTGGCTTTGGCTTTTTCACATAACGTTTCTAGGTGTGTTTTCCCAATTTTAAATAGATAATTTTAAATAGATAATTTTAAATAGATAATTTTAAATAGATAATTCTAATTGGAATTTTAATGGAAGTAATTCCTCATTTAGCAGTATATGATGTAAACAGCAACATAAAACTTTTAATGCATAAACAAATTCTTTCTTACATTCTTTCATGGACTGAATCTTTATAATTTGCCGATGGAAATCACACTTTTAACGATAAATTCGGTTCAATTTATCGCAGATACTCACTAGATAATAATGAACAATGCAATTTAAAAATATATTGAAAATAGATTAGGTTGAAAAATAGGTTACTGAGAATTCTTTGTCTGCAGAAATGGTTTGGGAACATGTGCCGAACCACGTATGTTTAGGCCACGTGAGTCGATCGTTTTGAAGCCATACATGACGTCATAGCAGAAAGGAAATTTCTCAATATAGGAGCTAGTCAGTCGAAGATCTGAGGCAGATGAGTCCGGATCGAAGAGTTGGCAGGGTCGGTCGGAAAGAGCTGACATGATCAGAGGAGAGTCCCTTTAGAAGCGAAGGGAGAACGGTTTAATCATGTAGTACGACTTTGAATTCCTTGGCGTCATCATCATTCGACTGGTCGATATGATAATAAAGAAGTTATCATGATTTTGTAACTGTCGCCTTTGTGTCGTCATTCAACAATTAAAGGTAATGTGTAATCATCTTATATGAAGTTTGTATAACCCCCATCCTAAGTAATGTCTCTCTCCATCATAAGTAATGACTCTCTCCATCCTAAGTAATGTCTCTCTCCATCATAAGTAATGACTCTCTCCATCATAAGTAATGACTCTCTCCATCATAAGTAATGACACTCTCCATCATAAGTAATGATTCTCTCCATCATAAGTAATGACTCTCTCCATCCTAAGTAATGTCTCTCTCCATCATAAGTAATGACTCTCTCCATCATAAGTAATGACTCTCTCCATCATAAGTAATGACTCTCTCCATCATAAGTAATGTCTCTCTCCATCATAAGTAATGACTCTCCCCTCCTGTATTAAAAGAACTGGTCACCCTCTCTCCTCGCTATATGTGTTAAGAAGAAATACTCCAGAACTGTATAAATGTATCTTCCCCTCATCAATGTAATTATCCCCATCTTATATCCTTAAAAAGACCCCATCCCTATACAACAGACTCACGTGGCTTAAACATACGTGGCTCGGCACATTCTCCAAACACACTTCTGCAACAAAGAATTATCACTAACCTATTTTTCAACCTAACTCATTTTTCAATATATTTTTTAATTGTATTGTTCATTATTTTTTTAGCTGACCTTTTTTAATTCAATTTCCATAAAAGAATGAACAATTAATTGTTTTTACAAACAAACATATCAAAACTATTTTATATGAAATTTAACAATAGCCAAATTCTAACATTCCAACTCCGAATCTATTCTGAACCTTGCTTACACGGTTCGAATCTCGGTCTATCCTAATCTCATTTTCCACTTATGTAATGTTTTTCTTATTTACAAGAAAAGGGGGCAGCCTTTCTTGTAACATATGGACAAAATTTATAACCTGTTAAATTCGAATGAGTGCTTTAACCCAAATTAATGGTTGAACATGGTTACATTTTGTGTTCATTTTTGCATTAAATACTAATCCTTATTAATCCGTGTTAATAATTAAATGTGTATCGAACGGATACCATAATACTTAGCTCTCTGCATCTTATCATAACAAAAGTCCATACAAAATTTCTCTCAGATCGGTCAGCAGTTTCCAGGAAAATGTCGTTATTTATTTCCTTCCCATCGCAGGTAGATGAGACACAAAGTCAGGAGGGTGGAGTTAGTGAAGCTAGCGGCCCGAATAAAGAAGCAGTCTCGCCATTTAAAATTTGCCCGGGCAGTCCCGTAGGCATTCCCCGGTAGGTACGCCTCGGGCAGTAAAAATAAACTTACTCCCTCCGAAAGTTGAAATGGAACGGTATGGGAGGGTGGACCTCCTATGATTATACAGAACTCAGCCATAACCTAAAACATGGTCTCTACTCTGTTGGCTTTGGAGCCTGAGTAAAGACGATGGGAAATTAGAACAGACAAACAAACTGACAGGCTAAGAGAAGTATAATATATGTGTGTGCGTGTGTGCGTGTGAGTGTGTGTGCGTGTGTGTTCATGAAATAAAGGAAGGTAATATTATAAGAGAAAGTCGTTTGAAAAAAAATTGTTTTATGTTTTCAAAAAGTCAATGATAAAATTAGAGCGATTGCGAAAGATTACGAATAGATGAAATAGATGAAAGGTTAACGAGGATGACTGAGGCTGGGGAGTGGGGGAGGGGATGGCGATCATTGAGAATTGGAAGTAGAATTTACGGGGTCTTTAGAGATTAAACTTTGTTTCGTCGAAGAAAGAGTGTAAAAATGGCAGATGAAAGAAGAAGCTTTGAATAGCCTCCAGCAAACAATCATCCTAATTAGGAATTGAATTCCAACCAAAGATGTTGACACAATACCGTTTTAACGACTTCGACGTAAGAGAGGGAGCGAGAGAGAGAGAGAGAGATAGAGAGAGAGAGAGAGAGAGAGAGAAAGAAAGAGAAAGAGAAGACCGCTGCGATGTAAAGTCGTATGAATTGAAGGATCACGGGACTCCCTCTACGTCCATGGACCTATTGTATAGATTTACAGTCTCGCCAAATGTTTCTCACTTTTTATCATTTTTCCTTTTCCCATTTTCTTTATCCCTCGTTTCCTTTTTGTTTTGATTTCTATTTCACACACCTTTCATCCCGTCTCTCACACTGTCACTCGCTCACTCCCTATCTCTTTCTTTCGTTCTTTCTCTCTTTCTTTCTCTCTCTCTCCTCCCTCTCTCTCTCTCTCCGTATCTATCTATCTATCTATCTATCTATCTTTCAATCTATTTTTCTCTCACTTGTACCTTTATGTAATATTAAGTTCTTTTTCGTTTCTGTACATATTTTTCTTCATGTTGTAGCTTCTTTCTTTTACTTCCTTTCTCTTTTTAATTTTTATCTGCTTCTTTCTCTTTCATTTTTGCTACCTTCATATCTTTCTACTCTCTCTCTCTCTCTTCCCCTCTCTCTCTCTCTCTCTCTCTCTCTCTCTCTCTCTCTCTTACTTGGTTTTATTTTATATCTTACCTAATGTTAGATTCTTTTTCATTTCTGTGTATTTTTTTCTTCATATCTTTCTGTCTTTCTTTTCTTTCTCCTTTTATTTTATCGGCCTCTCTCTCTCTCTTTCTCTCTTCTTTGCTACCTATATTCATCCATCTTAATTTCTACGTTGTTCCTGTCTGTGTTTTCACTGTCATGTTTTCTTTATATCTTTCCTTCTCTTTCTTTCTTTCCTTTTTATCTTTCGTGCTATTTTACTCCATCATCTCTTTCTATTGCCTACATCTTAAAGGTTGCTGATCATTGGCAGAAGATCGTCGATAAAGAAGAACAGTTATTGCTTTTGAATAAAGTCTTGGATAATAAATCACTATTGGACTCGACGCACAAACTTTTTCCTCAACTTTACCCGCGTGCCTACACACACAAACACAAACTGACGATTTCCTATGGAGATAAAACGTAGAACTCTCTGTGTAGCTTAAATATAGTAAGTTATAAAATATATATGGTAATATATATGGTTAAATATAGTAAGTTATAAAATATATATGGTAATTAAGCTACACAGAATATTCCGCGTTTCATTCACGCTAGGATTCATCAGACTTATGCGGGGAATTTTGGTTGGCTCGCGTTTTTATATACGCACATTCTATTGAGTTTTTAGTTAGCCAATCAGCTTCCTAGTTTTCATCGCACCCTTCCTAATCAGCCAATAAGTGGGTACTTACAGGACAAAGGCTCAGTTAATCTCCGGTTCACCCCTTCCTTTGTGTGTGAGGGGGGATAGATAGATTGTGAAGTTTTGTTTTTAATAAAGCTTTGTCACCAGACGAATATGATCGAATTCTTAGACCGAAATATTTTAACCCTGCTATAATAATGCGTTCTTTTCCTTATTTTTACTAGATTTTGGATTTGTTTTCCACATCTGCATAACTTATTTTGCATTTTTATTTCATATTTACTCCCTCATACACACGCGCACCCTCCCCATATATATATATATATATATATATATATATATATATATATATATATATATATATATATTATTAATATTATTATTATTATTATTATTATTATTATTATTATTTCATGTATCCATATACAAAAATTATATTTATAAGGAAACATAATATTTTAAGCATCGATTTTCACTATTTAATTAAACAGAGCTAAATACGTGAATAGAGTTGTGTAGCAAGTTGTGAAATGATATTTATGCCAATTAAGCTGTCCATAGGCTTCCGCGTTGTATCCCAGTATAGATTTAAAATAATACAAAATAATGGCACTAAAGTGTTTTACAAAATAATTGATAAGAACTCCCTCCCCACGAGAATAGATTAATAAGAATACAATTAAACTTTCGTTCTCAATCGCATACAATCTATGTAATACTATAATAGGTTCTAATAATGAGAAAATAAACAAAATAGTAAATAATAATAGGATTGAATCAGGTGAACTAAATTTGGAGAGAAAATGTAACTGTAGAATACCTAACGAATGTCCATTGGAAGGTAATTGCTTAATTTCTTAAATCGTATATAAATGTGAAGTTAAGGTGAATAATAGTAAAAAGATATACCTGATAGAACTGAGTGCTCTTTTAAGGAATGAGTACCGAAACCATGTTGTATCAATTAAAATTGGGCCAGAGAATGAACCAAATCATAATGAAGATAATGATAGAAATAAGGATATAACAAAAACAATTATTAAAAATAATAAGAAGAATACAACTGTATTAGGTGACTGAGTTAGGGAACTACGTAAGAATAAAAGATTTTAACTAAAATAGTCAATAGTAGATAAAGCTAGAAATTATAACCGAGTAAATCAAAAAGATGCAATCTATGTTTACTTAAGGCATACCATATAACGAATTCTAAAGAAGAAATTTAAAAAAAAAAGTTAAATGTTATTCAATGCTGTCTTCATGGAAATAAATTCCTGTTATCATGCCTAAAACCTCATTAAAATATATTTTCAAAACGGAAAACTTTACAGAATATGTTGAAGGTGAAATGTAAGTGTGGAAAGAGAATGTTAAATTTGATACTAAGATTTTAAAACGTTGCAATCTTCTTTATTCTATATAAATAAAATGAACTAATTTTCCCCGTCTGAGTTCGACCTTAATAGAATTAAAAATCGAGACGTTACATGCAAATTTATTACACACAGGCTGCAGCAGAATATCTGAGATGTGTTATAGGCATATTAGCTTTCCATAACGTCGCTGATTGTAGATTCCTATATTTCATCTGGTGAGAGTTCGCTGCAAAAATCGCTTAGGACCAATAGAAGAAGTAAACTCTTCTCTCTATATTAGATTCCTCCTTCCACCGCCACCCATTTAAACCGGACTTGACCGTTCACAGTAGAAAATTACAAGAAACACCGGTTTGCTTAAAAAAAGTGGATTGGCATACAAATTCTAACGGTTACTTATTCCATTTTCTCTTCTTTTTTCACATTTTTTTATTTATTCATTGTTCTTTTTTATTAACTAATCCAATGGGTACTTACGCCATCTTTACCTTTTTTTGGTTTTTATTTTATTGTTTTTTTTTTTCATTATCGTTTACAGTTTACACAGAGAAAATCGCGTTTATTAAAAAAAATAAACGAAACGAACTAACCATGGATTCCATGTTTTACAACAAACTCTTACGGTCAACAACTACTACTTTCGTATCCAACTGTATTTATGCAACGTTCCTTTCTTTTCCACCATGGAGTTTTATTTTCTCTGTGTTTCATGAGTTTTGTTTTTTTTTCTTTTTTTTTCCTTTACCAACTGCGTCTGATTTACGGTAAGGCATGGATCGGGCGACACCAGCAATCATCGGTGTCACCTTCGACCATTTTTCATATGTTCATACGATTACTCCACTTTATAGTTTCCTTATTTTATTAATTTCCCCCTTCGGTTACGTTTACAGTAATTTTTAAGGAGATACTCGACTTTATATTTTTCTTATTTTAGTTATATTTCTTTCCGTCGTTACTTTTAAGGTGATACTAAGGTGGAGAGGTGACTTCTTATTAGTTACTTATTCATTATTTATTTTCTTAGCTGGAAAGCTACTATGCCAGCGATAAATACCGACTGTAACCGATGTTTATAATATACAAAACGAAACGAAACGAATTGAAAAATAAACACAAAAAATACATAAAACTACGGGTAAATATTTGGCAAAAAAAAAACATCCGAAAAATTACATACTAAAATATATTAAACATATTGGAATTTTACAAGGTAGGTTCTTCAACTTTCTTTTTGGGGTTTATTTGCATTTGGGATTTTTTTTTCTGTTTGTTCTGTTTTTTACAAGTACTCTGCGTCTGTTACGGCGCTGCTCGGCGGGTACCCATGATTGCCGGTCTCGCCGATCCGTGCTTGACGGGAATTCACTTTCAGTTTTGGTTCACAGTTTTTGCCAGGGGTGGGGATAAATACAGCTAGGCATTGTTCGCGGCGTCCGATTGGAATATCCCCTTTAAAAGGGGAGCTGGTTTCCACCCCTATCATCTTCGGGAAGCCAAAACTGACCAGCATTGAAACAAAGTAAACAAGCGCCAAAAGACTGCCCTGCAGTAATTTAAAAAAAATGGAACGTCGTCGTAAAGACCCCACGATGACCTCTTTAAGCGGCCAACTGTCAATCAAGCCTCTGGGACTTTTTAACCCTTATTTTAACACGCTTCTCAATTCTTAGGTGGTTGCCTATTTTTCCCCTTTCGTTTCCACCTTCGCGCCAAGGCTTAGGGGTTCATCCTGATCTTCCTACTAAAACATTCATTTTTTCTTTTAACGTTTTTTTTTTAACATACATACCTACAAACACACAGGCAACACCGGGTACCCATCGCTAGTAACTAAATAAATTATTAGGTCATCAACTTAACATATAGAAACATAGAGGGTTATAAATGCTTTTTATACCTTATCAGAAAAGGGGAGAGGGGGCTACGTTACATTTCTGACGAGAAGCATAAGGCTTCGAAATGCTTAGGTATAAAGAGCATTTATAAATCCCTTCTCCCATTGATGTTTTTTTTTCCTTATTAAATAGATTTTTAAATCATTTTAATAATCGTTATAAGTAATAACATAACAGTAATTTCGATAACACAAGAATGAAAAAGTCTAACATTAAGTAAATGAAAGATATGAAGAAAAACAGATTAGGATGGATTAAAATAAATTTAATCAAAATATGAAGTTGAAGAAAAGTGGTTGGTTGGTTGGTTGGGGTTTTTTTTTGGGGGGGGGGTTACGGCATATCAACCCTTTTCAGGTTATTTAATGCCGAATCCAGTGATTTTGAAGAAACATATTTTAATAGAATTTTTTTTTCAAATTGGTTTCTATTTAACTCATAGTTGGGACCCTAACAGGTATTACCACTCTGGGTCAAAGTGGACCTGGGAGCAATGGCAATTAAGCGGTGGCTTCACACTACCCAAAGCCCGCAAGCTGGGGCCTCACCATCGGATATAGTTTAAGGTCATATAAGGTCCCCCCTCGCCAATCTTTTACAAAAAAACACCCGTCTAGCTGAATCCACTGTCAAAAACTTTCCCCACTCTTTATCTATGCCTAAATCAAAACGTAGATTCCATAAACAAAGCTTCTTTCGCAGAACTGCACGCCTGTGGACCTCTGTTACGTCTGCCTGCTTCCCTCCTGACTACAACTTGGATGTCCTCAAGTCCAACAAACAAATTCCTGATTAACCGCCCCCTTAAGTAGACACTCCAAAATATCCACACTAACGTACTGTACTTAAAATAACCCTCATCCATGAGTGTGTTCCGGGTCTTGATAAGTGGTGACCTCCTTGTAAAAAAACATCTAGGATCTGAAGAAAAGTAAGCGATAAATTGAACTGAGATTGTTATAAGGAAGATTGTGTTAAAACTATAAGTTTAAAATTGAAGATTAATAACTACTAAAGTCAAAATATTAAAATATGAATGCATTGAATTTCGATAAATTATTAAATCGATAAAAATTGACAAGGTAGAGTTTTCTCCCTTAGAACGCAAAGATATTATGAATGATAATTGAGAGGAAGATAAAAATTAAAATAAAATACTTACATAATGATAAGAATTGAAAAGATGAATTTAAAATTTAAATTATTGATATGACCAGTATTGGAAGAAGATAAATTATAATTAATACTCTTTACATTAATTATTTAATTACAGTTCTTTCTTCAGAAATAACATGTTAAGCAAAATTAATTAGTAGATCGCAATATGTAAACAAAGTTTATACGAAACTACTGTAGATTGAAGAAATAGTGGAGCATTTAAATTTAAACTCGAATTTGAAGGTGTAGATTAGTATTTGGAAAATAAATCAAATGAATAAGTTGGGGAAGAAATATAATTATCCAAATTAAAAACAGACCAAAGGTTTAATTAATATTAAAATAGATAATTGGTTTAAATATCATTTAAAAAGGAGAAATACAAAAATGAGGCGATTACTAAATTCGAAAACTACCGAAATAATAAAACACAGAAAGTAAATATAAGATTGATGGAGAGGTAGATCTAACTACTTGATGTCTTAAAATAGATATTATGAGTGTATTCATATATGTATAACTAGTGTATGTTGGCGTCTGAAGAGTAGCTATTTTGGAATATTTTTAAATGATATAATTTTTTAATTATAATATAATTATAATAATTTAATGCTTATAAAACAACGGTAACGCATAAGAAAATACACAGTATGATGCTCTCATTTTATATTGTTATCTTGATTTTTGCGAATATATATATATATATATATATATATATATATATATATATATATATATATATATATATATATATATATATATATTATATATATTAATTTTCAGCTTTCCTCTTTTCTGGTTCAACTCCATCTTTTTCTTTATTTTTATTTATTTCGCCTTTCTTATAAGTCACACCTTTTTCCCAATCCCCATTTCCGAATTCTGCCGCCTTCCAGGTGACGCCCTGCAGACGGTCGGATCTGGTATGCCAAGGAAAGATTAATTACAGACACCATCTTGCATAAAAGTTAACGGAATTCCAACTATGCGAAAATAAATTCAAAGAGAAAAGAAGAAGAAAACGACGTATGTTCTTGGATACGTTGATTAACTCATTTAGACGATGAAAAGAAGCGACCAATGTGTTGGAATAGCGAACTCAACTTTCGTCATTTGGTGAAGCTTCTGCATTTTAACCCGCGAAAAAGAATAGCTTTTCTTTTTCTTCGTAGTTACATTCTTCCGTTTAATGTAAACGTGTAATTGAGAACAGAACAACGAACTGAATAAACGTAAAAAAAAAAGAATGCAAACCTTTTATATTTATCTGTTTTATTTTACTTCAGTGAACGCTCTCAGAAATCGTTAGCCCCACTAGCTGTAGCTAACACTTGACCTTTATATGAGGTACATAGATATCCAAATGTTTCATTAAAGTTCCTCTTTGCCAATCAGACACTGAGTTAGTAAAAGAAGTTTATAACATAATT
The DNA here is from genome assembly GCF_053919585.1 of Euprymna scolopes. Classification (NCBI taxonomy): domain Eukaryota; kingdom Metazoa; phylum Mollusca; class Cephalopoda; order Sepiida; family Sepiolidae; genus Euprymna; species Euprymna scolopes. Next base: position 35,678,447 of record NC_136490.1, on the reverse strand, counting down.
TCATATCCCCATTTAAATATGTCATAGTATATATTCCGTGTAGTTCTGTTGCCTACTGGATTGCAGGACAGGATTTGCTTTGTCTGGTGGAGTATCGAGCTTCGTGCTGTAACTTGAAATAAGGTCACATACAGAAGATGCACCATTCCTTATAAAAACTTGTGACAAGGCTAGTCATACTGTTGAGATTTTATTTGGGCTACGAATACTATGTGATTTTGAATGTTTGGTTAGGGTTTACTTGTAAAGAAAAGAATCCTCATGCCATGTTATCCTGAAAAAGACCTATACAGAGAGACCTTAGACACTCGAAGACAGTTTCAAGTAGGCATTCAAGTTCTCTCAAGTATGTATTCAAGTCTTCTTCAGCAGAATATATATATATATATATATAGTAATTTATAAAATATATATGGCGATTAAGCTACACTGAATATTCTGCGTTTCATCCAACTATAGGATTCGTAAGGCTTATGCGCGAATTCTGTGGTTGCTTCTTGTTTTTATATATGTTGAGGATTTCTAGTTGGCCAATCAGCTTTCTAGTATCTACCGCGCTCCTTCCTATCAGCCAATGGGCATGCATTTTATCAAACAAAGGATCTGTTTTAGAACTAGGTTAGTGGTTTTAGGTAGACGTTCTCCTTTTTTTTATACATATAAATATACCTATGTGTACACACATACATGCACATATATATACATATATATATATACATATATGTGTGTGATCGTTTATGTATATTCATGTTTATTTAATTTATTTATTTGTTTGTTTTCTATTGTTATTGTTAGTTTTAAAGCTATTTTGTATCGCTATCATAGAGTAAGTTTTATTTTGTGAACACAGTTGTTTGCTATTTCTCGCCTACAGTTTAATAGATTTTGAGGTTCTTTAAAGTATAGGATAGAAAATTTTTCATGGAGGCATAATTTACATGGGTCGTCTAAATGTCTGCATTTGGTAGCTTGTTTCATTATTTTCCATTCGACTACCGGCGAATGTCCGCTTTCTTTGAGTTCCCAGTATTTATTCGCTAGTGTTGTTTTTATACGGTGTTTTTTATTTTTGAATGTGCTTTTGTGGTCATAGTATCGGGTTTTGAAATCTAAGGAAGTCATGCCTATGTAATATTTCTTGTTATTCGAGTTTTCTTTCGCAAATATTGTTGCTTGATAAACTACGCTTTTTGTTAGACATTTATTTTGGACTGGGCAAAGTGTGCGGTGTCTACAATTGCATTTATCTTGTTCGTTATTAGTATTTTTATTTATGGTATGGTTGTTCTTGTCCGGGGTTGGTTTGTTATTATTATTATTATTATTATTATTATTATTATTATTATTATTATTATTATTATTATTATTATTATTTCTGCTAGTGTTGGTTTTATTTCTGTCATGGTGTCTACTTTTTTATTGTTTATTTTGTTGTTGTTTACATTGTTTTCATTTAGTATTTTGTTATTATGTGCCTTAATTATCATCTCTAAATTATCGCAACAACTGTAAGATAACTTCAAGGTATTTTTATTGAAGATTTTGTGTAAGGGGTTGGTTGCGGGAAAGTGTTTTTCAATAAGATCTAGAAATTTCTTGCCAAGTTTTGTTTTTAACATTTTATTGTATGGGGCCGTATACCAAATTATAGTTCTTTTTCTTCTATTTTTAATTTTATTATAGTTGTTGGTGTTTTGTTGCTTATATTTGATATCGATATTTTTGTATCCACTATTTTTTAGGGCTGTTTCGTAAATATTGGATGAACTGTTAAATGCATTTTCATCGCTTGAGTTATTACTGAGTATACTTACGATCGAGTTAGGAATATGTTTTATAATTGATGGTGGGTGGTTGGACTTAGGGTTTACGTAAATTGGAGTAGCTTTATCTTTTAAGTATGGTTCATATGTGTTTTTATCTAAGTTTAACGTGACGTCCAGGAAGTGTGTTATTTTTATGTTAGCTGATACGTCCGCTTTTAGGCCTAATTTTTTCATTTCTTTGTGTATGATTTTCTTAAAGTTTTCTCCCTTGACTTTGTTGGAGTTTTTTATTATAGCTAGTCCGTCATCTCTATATAGGCCGATATCCGTAGTATCGAATATGCTTGTGAGGGTATATAGAATGAATAATCCCACAAGATCTGATGCCTCTGCAGAGTCTCTGGCACCCATCGCCAAATCGAATGAATTTTTCATTTTAGTTTTTATCCATTGGTTATTGTTATTTATTAGAACTGATTTTCTACATTTTTTAATGATGTTGATTTCTTCTGAGGATATATCAGTGTATGCCTCGGCAAATTCTAGGGCAATGTTAAAAAGTTCTTCGGATATCGAGGGATAAAAGTCTATGATGTCAAACTGTATGAACGTACATTTATCTTTGTTTTCTATATTTTTAAACCAGGTGATTGCTTCGGTAGTATTTGCCCACTGGTTTAGTCCTAGATCCTGTTTGATTTGTTTGTTTACTCTAGAAAGTATAGTTTTGCTAATTCTACATATTTCTGGTTTAGTTGGGTTTATCAGGCGGGTGCTGGGATTATTATTAAAGTCCCATTTGTGGTCTTTAAGCAGAATTTATGACTCTCTAGGTTTCAATTTGCCAACCTTATCGCTAATTTTTAATTTATCGGTAATTTGTTTACTTTCAGTATTTATTATATCTATGTAGTCGCATTTGTTTGTGTCTAGTTTTTTGTAGTTTTTTTTGTAATGTTTTCTGTGATTAGTTTGTTATATTCTTGCTTATCTATTTTATAAAAGTTTCTTGTTTTATCTGCTTTTACAAAGATTTTATTAGAGTTGTTTATGTTTCTAACGATTTTGTGTAGTTTCCGTTGGAAATTGTTAGGTTGATTGTGGAATTCTAGGTTTTTAATTACGTTTAAAAGGTCATTTTCAAAGTTTATCAAAAGGTCTACTGTTTTCGCATTTTTAAGGGTTTTAAACCCATAGGATTCTTTTTGGTTTACGTTTTCATTTTTAAGGAAGAAATTTGCTCGCCATCGCATTCGGCGTATTAGTTCATCTGTTTTTTTTTTTTTTTATTAATTTAATAATATAGCTATGCTTGCTGGGTGTGGGGATGTTTTTTAGCGATGTTTCGAAATTAACTCTTTCCATATCTATTTTTAATGTGGTGAAATAAATTCTTTTGAAAGTGCTCGACTGTTTTAGGAGCTAATTATAACTACTTCATTTATTCACATAAATTTAATATACGAAAGTATAGATTTATGCGTAAACTTTAAGTATTTACTTCAAAAGTGCTCAATACGTAAGTAGAGCTAGTTAGTAATTTATAAAATATATATGGCGATTAAGCTACACTGAATATTCTGCGTTTCATCCAACTATAGGATTCGTCAGGCTTATGCGCGAATTCTGTGGTTGCTTCTTGTTTTTATATATGTTGAGGATTTCTAGTTGGCCAATCAGTTTTCTAGTATCCACCGCGCCCCTTAAATTTATGTGAATAAATGAAGTAGTTATATATATATATATATATATATATATATATATATATATATATATATATATATATATATATATAAAGTGTAGCTATCAACAATTGTAGGTTTTCAGACTTTTATCATTTTTAAAAAAAAATATTTTTAAATATTTTTATAACGCATTTCAAGCCTTGTTCAGCTCTCTTAATATATTTTTATATAAAAAATACTTAGTTAAAAGGTTATGGAATTTATTTTTGCAAAACATTTTATCTCTGCTAGTACCAATTGTGTTTTTCAGAGGAATGCCAATCTGAGACTTTGTGTCCGCAGTAGTGCAGGTCAAGGGTTTAATGCGTTAAGTCCGTTTAGTGGGTGGGGAGATGTTGAGTCTATTTTGTGAATATTTTTATGAGTTTTTCATGAGCTTTTCCTTTTTGATGTGTGTGTGTCAGTGCGTGCGTGTGTGTGTGTTAGGGCGAGGGTTTTGCGTGGCGTGTGTGTATGCGTGTGTGTAAGTTAAACTCTGTAATTTCTTTTTTCACATGTGTGTGTGTTTGTGTGTTTACGCATGCTCGTGTGTGTTTGTGTGTGTGTTAAGGCAGGGGTTATGCGTTGCATGTGTGTATGCGTGTGTATGGGTTAAAATCTGTGATTTTTTTTTCACATTTGTATGTATCTATGTGTGTGTGTGTGCTCGCGCATGACCATGCGTGTGTGCTTGTGCGTGTAAGAGGGAAAGTATGCGATAGAAGTATAAGGTCTAGATAGACATAAGGTCGGTCCCCAATCTAAACATAGATACATACACATATGCATACACCCATACATACACATATACATAAATGAATAAATATACACAAATAAAATGGAAAATAAATGATACATATATATATATAATGTAAAAATAGGAGTATACATATATATATATACACGCACACATCCAAACACATATATACGTACACATACATACATATACATATGCATACACATCCTCATATATATATATATATATATATATATATATATTAAGTAATGTGATTAATAATTTAAAAGTTTTAAAATTTTTAAAATTTAAAAATCAAAATTTAATTAAATTAAAAATCAGTTTCATAAGAAGGAACAACAACAAAGTCAATTATCTGTACGATCGTTTCGGAAATCCGTGATTTTTATTTGTGGTATACATGAAGTCACGTAGCATAATTATACATAGTTTTTTTGGTAAGCACGGTCTCCTCATCAGCAAATTTAGGAGTATTTCTATTGAATTGAAAAGACACCAAAAATAAACCTAGCATTAAAAGTAAGGCAGATGAATCTGAAAAATTGAAGTAAAAGGTTTGGATATAAAATTTATAAGAAAATTAATAAGAAAATTGGTATAGGTTAGAGATAGAAATGAGTAGAAAAAATATATATATATTTGAATTTACATAATAAATTTGATTTAAAAATATATAGATATATAATTACCTTTTGGTTTTTCTTTTTTTGAAATCAGGAACTGTATTTAAAGTAGTCATTTAGATGTTTGCTATAGCTTTTTATTTTATTGAATGATGAATTTTAAAAGGGCGACGCTCGTGCAGTAAATTGTTTCCGTTGGCGTATTTTGATTTAGAGACGCTACAGTTAATATCGATAGAGAGAGAGTTTTTTTTTGTTTTTTTTTTTGCAAGTTTTTAAGGGGAGATAATTGTCATGGCTTTATTTATTATTTGATTTACGAGTCTAAGGGCGGTAATTGGTTTAACTTAATTTATTAAAAAAAAAATGTATATATATATATATATTGATTAAAATTGCTTTAGTCTAGAGAGATTTTCTTTTATTGAATTTAGGCAGAATAGTGTATTTTTTGTTTCTAGTTATTTGCTTAGTTTGGGGAAACGGTATTATATTGGATGTGGCTGTGTGTACCCGTAAGTGCGTGTGCATGATTGTGGTTGTCTTCATTCGTGTGTCGGAGTGCACTTTTGCATAAGCATGTGTGCCCGTAAGTGTATTTTGTGTTTTGCTTATTTATTTGTGTTGTTATTGAGATTTATTCAATACGGAGGTGAATTTTTTATGAAGTTTTTTCTTGTGATAGTAAGTAAAAGTAGTTGTCAGTTTGGAAAATGGGCATTATCTTACATTTGCCTTCACTGTAAAACACGCATATGTCTATTTTCTCCGGTTTTAATGTTGGATCGATGCAAGGCTACTCTATAACTGAGGTTTTTAGTCGCGCCTATGTAGGATTTCTCTCATGCTGCACATTTTATTACATAGACTACATTTTTGGAGGTGCAGTCAAGGTCTTTTTTAATTTTGAATATTTGTGTAGGATTCATGTGTTTCTCTCTAATATTATGTTGCAAAATCCACATCGTTGTTTGTTGCATTTTGTGATTCCTTGTGTTGATTGAGTTTGAACGCGTTTTAAGTTTTTGGGTTGGCGTTTGCTTTTTATTATTTTTGTTGTTTTAAGGAAGTTGTTTAGTTTGCTGTTTTGGTTGAGTAGGATGAGGCTTTTCGTTATCTCTGTGATAAGTTCTGAGTTTTCTGTTGTATAGAGATGTATGTTAGGATTTGTTCTTTGTTTTGTCTTTGTGGGCTTCTCAAATATTTTACTGGTATATTTATAACTAGTTGGATTCCTTTGTTTGTGGTGGGTATTTTATTAGTTCCTTGAGTCGGATTGTTCGGAGGTTTTTGTTTGTTACTATGACGGAGATTCTACTTGCTAGGGTGAGAGTATGGATTTTATGCAGCTTATGGAGTGATGGCGTTTAAAGTGTAGATATTGTTAGGTTTGCGGTAGATATCTGTGATAATGTTATTGTTTTTTAATTTTTATTAGTATATCTAGTAAGAATACTTCTGCAGAGCTTTGTTCTAGGGTGAATTTAATTTTTGGGTGTAGGTTTTGAAGTATGGTGTGGAAGTCCTTGATGTCCTCCATGTGGGTTTCCACAGGATGAAGCAGTCATCGAGGTATTTTTCCAGGATTCTTTAAATAGTTTTTAGTGTTGTGACTGGATGTTTGCTCTATCTTTTCATATAGAGTTTCTTCTAGGTAGGCGAGTGTAAGGGTGGCGTATGTCGGTGCCATTTTTGTTCCCATCGCTGTACGTTGTATTTAAATGTAGTTATCATTATCGAACTCGAAGGAATCATTGTTTGGAATTATGTCTACACTTTTGATGATGAATTGTTTTGTGAATCGTAGGTGTAGTATTAATGTGTGTTTGTTGATCCAGTATGATATTGCTTCTTTCGTAATTCATGGGGTATGTTGCTATACTAACTTCTAACATCAAATGTAAGAAACCACGCCCCAAACAAACACAACACACTAAATAACATAATACGATACATCTCCACAAAAAGCATATATACTATCTTACACAACAATACAAACCGAACTACCACCATTCACACAAGCAAACACAATGAAAATCCATCCCCCACACACGCTACATCGCCCAAATAAACCACCAAAAATAATTTTACTAAAAGACCCTTATCAAAACTTCCCCACAATACAAAACAACTGCTACATACATCACATAATCCAAAACAATGCCTACAGCATTCACCCTCTATATTTCCCACAAAGAAGCAGACCCCTAAGATACCTGTTTCACCAATAGGCAAAATTCAAATATTCCAGACATCATCAATCCCAATGAACAAAACTACGCTACAACAAACCCTATCCACTCAACCGTATACAACAATACAAATATCTTTCACAGCAGCATCAATTCCACTCAGAACACAACTATCCATGATGAATAGTTTTGTGAATCTTGAGTGTAATGTTTGCGTGTGTTTGTTGATCCCGTATGATATTGCTTCTTTTCGTAATCCATGAGGTATGTTGCTATATAAACTGCTAACGTTAAATGTAACTAGTAGTGTCCCGTCTTCTACTGTATGTGGTAAGGTACTTAGGAAGTGAATGTCGCCCTGTACGTTTCTCTTGATTTGATCGGTGAAGGTTTGTAATAGAAGGTCTATTAAGTTACTAAGTCTGCTTGTTGAACATGCTGGTCCTGCTACAATAAGTCTAAATGTAATGTCACTAAGGTTTGGGGTGCTAATATATTCTAAGTATTATGTATCAATGGCATGCTTTATTTTGTTGGATCTGTGTATTTTGGGCAGTCTGTAGAAGTTGTTTGTCTTTGTAATGAAATTTGTGAGGAATTCTTTCTTTTTTAATATGTTGTTGTGTGTTGTGCAAAGTTTTGTGATTTTTAAAATGATGGTGTTGTCTATGTTGGTACTAAGAGGTTTGTAGCAGTGTTTGTCATCTAGTAATTCTATAATTTTCGTGTTATAGTAAGTTTTGTCCATAATCACTACGGCACTGTCTTTGTCTGTTTCTTTTATAATTTTGTCGTTATTATTACGGATATTTTCGAGTGCTTGGTTTTGCTTTAATGTTCGGTTTCTAATGGTTTTGCCTATTTTCTGATGGTTAAAGTTCCAGAGATTTTCAAAGAAGGTGCTTTGTTCTTTTGTGTTATGTTTTTTACTGAATAATCATCTGATTTGTTTCATTTGTTATCTAATGTTTCTATTAGTCTGAATTTACATTCGGATTCTTTAAGATTGAAAATTGTTTATACAGTCATCAATGTTTCGTCTTTATTCTAAGACTTTCTCAAAATTACTGAAAAACAAAAGGTCTAAATTTGAAAATAAGTTTATGTCCATGATCTAGGGAGTATGTTTTGTTTTTTGTTTTTTTGTTTTTTGTTTGTTTTTTCTTTCAAAACAAAAATAAGCGTTAAAATTCAAAATATGTGGTGCATTTATAAATCGAATTATTTTAATATTTATGTTTTATACAAAGTTTTATTGAGAACGTTGGTTAAAGCAACTCGCCTGGGTCTAAATCCGAGTTTTGTTCGATAAACCTCAGTTTGTTACTTAATTCTTTCATTTTTTTAGGGGGGGTTCTATGGTTCAATTCTTACCACAGACGATAATGCCAAATAAAATTAAAACTTCTACCGAGTGATAGGTGGCACAACAAGAATAATGCACCCTCTGTGAATTAAATAAAGGATTCAGCTCGTAATTCCGTATAGATTAACGAGTTGGAAAGTTGCTCATGAAGAAGGTTTACATTAGCCGAAATGTTATGAACAATACAGTCAAGAAAAGAACGGCATTTTGAATAATCCAAATGATATGAATTAACTATCCTCATCTAAAAAAAAAAAAGCAGAAACATAAAGGCAACACATAATTCAAAAAGATATCGCATATAAATAAACGACATTTTTTAGATGATAAAAAGCAGTTCATTATACGAAGTTCTGTTGTCGATTTCGATTACTGTTGTGTACGCATGCGTTAATGTGTGAGAGAGTTTGCGTATGCGTGAATATGAGTTTAGGGTTAACTTTTTCTATTATTTTTCAGGATTTCTTTTTGGACTTTCGTTGGTAAGTAAAAGTAATCAGAATTACTAATAGCGTTCTGATAAAAAAAAGAAAGAAAGAGAAATGTCTGACTGTAAATAACGATCTCTTATCTTTTTGTACGCATGAAACAGCAAAACTTCGTCTTAGAAAAAATAATGGATTAGAATATAATCAAAAATGGAAGAAGAAAGTTCGTTCATCGATTTTTGGTAATGCTTTCTTCCTTAACTTTTTATTAGAGCACTGCTCGATTTTGTTCTCAAGTCTTGTTTTGGCTTCTTAATATCATATTCACAAACAAGACATAACGAAATTAGGCTATACTTAGTAAAATTACCCTGCTTATAAAAGGGCAATGGTATAACACTAAGAAACGTGTGTCTAGTAAGAAAGCTGAATGAAAAATCTCATTTAATGCATAATGAAGTTAAATTAAGCCCGATATCTGGTAATGCAGTAGAACCCCGAGATACAGTGGCCCTAGGTTATGATGTGCCATACCATGTTTTTTTCGGCCCTTGGTTACTGTATTTTCCCCGACTTAGGATGTTATTTATAATATTGCTTGGTTATATACATGTATATTATATACTGTACTGTATTTTGTTACTAATTTTTAATGCCGTATCCTGGGGTTCTACTGTAGAATCAACTGCAATTATCTTCTTTGCATCAGATTCAAATCATCTACCGTGAATTATACTGAAACACGAAAGAATGTGTCCTCATATTTCTCGCAATTAAGAATATCTCATTTCTACCCAATTGAGAATACCTAATTTTTCTAGTTGGGACATTGCTTCGATATTTTTTTTTTTTTTTTTACATAGGGGTCACCACTTATCAAGGCCCGAAGGCCACTCGAGGAGGGTTACTGGGTGTACAGTAGTAAGTGGGATAGTATAGTAATCGTTTGTAGTGGCAATTTGGTAAATTGGATTCCTTAAGGGGACGGTTCATCAAGAATTTGTTTACGTTGGACTTGAAGACAACCAAATTGTAGTCAGATGGAAAACAGGCAAACGGAAGAGAATTCCACAGGCGTGCAGTTCTAAGAAAGAATTTTTGTTCGTGAAATCTCCGTTTTGATTTAGACACGGATAAAGGGTGGGGAAAATTATCGACAGTGGTTTCAGCTAGAGGAGTGTTTTTCGTTTTGGCATGCCTCCCACAAAGTTTGACGATTTATTTACGTTTTAGTCTCAATCAGACGAGACTCTCAGAACAAATCGACACAGATGTCTAGACATGCGTCGTATTAAAGTAACATTATGGCTAGAATTCGGTTTAACGTTAAGTTATTGTTAGTATCTGGGTCTGTATCCAGGTCTGCATGTATAGATGTGTCAGGTTACGGTTAGGATTAGGATTCTGCTAAGGTTAGGTTTCACATCTTCATGTTGAGATCGATGAAATACGCATTTAGCACCGTGCAAAATGCAAAATAAATGCTACTGTGGAGTGCATCGCGGAATGGTGAGTAGCTATCTGTTCATGAAAGGGCAAAAATATAAGGGAAACGAACGTTTTTATTCAAGTATTCAATGACTTTAAGCATTTTCATCCTCTTTGGTAAGTAATAAAACTGTTTTTACTACACACCGCATTTTGTATGCTGTTTTTTTTGTTTGCTTTTTTTTTTAGATGGTAGGAATCGGAGGGAGGGGAATACTTCTACAAATGACTCAAAAACTGCTTGTGCATTTGACGTATTATCTTCGAAATGCGAACCTGGCTTCTGTTATAGACATACGCTGAATTCCTATTGATATAAGATTACCACTTTGTATTATTCTTTGCCACATCCGGGCTACGATCCAGTAATGCTGTGATGTGAGTTAAATACTCATTAAATTCCCAAATAAAATGGCCTCGAGCCAGACAAATATGAATGATAAGTGTATCGCAAGGTTTATTTAGCTCGTCTAATAAATCAATTAGTATGTAAGGAAATGTTGTCGCCTTCTTTCAATTTATTTCCTGGCAATTTTTGCCGTCTTTTTCCTCACCTTTTCTTAACCTTTTCTTCTCGACAGATAAGGAGAAAAAAAAGGAAAGGTGCCAAATACAAAGAAAAAAGTTACGGGATAATGTTGACTCTCTTATATTTTCATTTCTCATAAAGAACGGTACTCATCCTGTCTACAACAATCTCGTGTCGGCATACTCAAGCAGATTACGTAAGAAAACGAAAATTACCGAAGCAATTAGCCAATCAGCCATTAGAAGACGACACGTTTCTATGAAAGTTTGAAATTCATAAAATAAACAAAAATTAATCGAATATGACTTTCAACATGCTCTGTCAGCGTGAACCCCCCCCCCCCTTTCCCTATGCTAAGAACGATTTTCTATTTTAAAGGCGATTCTTAATCTGAGGAATGAATTAATCGTCCGACAATTTTCACTTCGCCATCTTCCAAATGCTTATCTAACCTGCCGGAAAATACCGACGTGAAGGTGATGGAGTTTGGGTTGTAAACTGGAAAAGTACCGAAAAAATAACCATGTGATTCTCAACTTCTAAAGTTCTTTAAGTTTCCCTGGTTCTTGTGATTTATTTCGTATCTTTTTTGTTCTATTTTCATTTCAATTTACTTATGGCGTTGGTTATGTTGATTGATCTTCGCATTCAAATAGTTTCTTTATAATTTCGTCTGTTTTTATCATTACTGTGCGTTGAATGGTCTCAATCCTCCCACTGATTCCAATTTCACTTCATCTCTTTTTTTTTCATGTTTTTCTTCTCGTTGATATTATATTGAATGGTCTTCATATTTAATATTACTTTTAGTTGTCTAGTAAATTCCATGTGTTTATTTGGTTTATCTACTTTTTTTATATTCACCCTCGTTTTTTACTTAATTTAATTAACCTTAAATAGGAAATACCTAACAAGCACAAATAATGTACAATGAGTAACTAAACTTCCCATAAGTATAAATGTACACATTTATTAAATACACTGACAACATTGACAATGAAAAACAACATGAATGTCCATTAAATCACCATCTTAGATAGGACGCTGATATTCCGCCAACGCTGTAATCCACTCAACATAGGGAATAAGGGTTTTTTTCTACCATGTGACGTAGAGTGTGTGTGTTTTCTTTTGTTTTTTGTTTGTTTGTTTGTTTGTTTGTTTTGTTTTGTTTTGTTTTTGCTTGTTTTGTTTTTTGTGTTTTTTTTGTTTTTTGTTTTGTTTTTTTTGTTTGTTTTTTTTTTCACTTTCGTTGATTGTCTCTGCCATATAAGGTAAGATTAGAAACTAGGATAGCGTCATCTTACATTCTCCCACAGTTGTTTTTATTCACCGTGGGGGAAGCGCTCTTTCGTGTCACGCTGTCTGGGTCTAACCAAACGGTGTCTTTGCAACTAATGTTCTTCGTTATTCCTCTACAACTCTCTGAACAAGTGGGACGGCGAAATCTACGATTTAATAAATGCTTTTGTTCTTCCTCCTCCTCTTCCTCCTATTCCTGCTTTTTTTCATCATCATCATCATCATCATCATCATTATCATCATCATCATCGGCAGCGAGAGCGGCGGTGATGCTGGTATATAGAAGAAAATAGACTTATTAATTTGCCATCTAATTTACATAAGTGTTTAAATTTAATTACGACATCGAAAAGACTCATCTTTTGTAAATGTTCACAAAAACATTTAAAATATTAAAGAAGTGTAGAATCAACACAGAGGGGGGGGGCAAGAGAAATACACATAGCTAAGAACGAGTGATGGGCAACTCTTTTAGTTAATTATAATGCATGGCTAATTAAATCAAGTATTTTTCCAAACATAACTCAATCCCGTATCTAAGATAAATTAGCATATATTTTGTGCGATTGAAGTATATAGGGAAAAGTCTTATATTGAAATTTAGCTACACATATTTATTCGCGCTTCATCCCCATAAGAAATCATCAAGCTGACGATTGCTTAGGAGGATAAAACGCTGATGATTCTATATAGCTTAGTTGCAATATATCAAGAAGGACATTGATATCTATCCTACTGCGAATTTAATCACATGTTTATCACAAATGTCTCAACGGAGTGGAGGAAGGTCAAGGTAGCTGTGTTGCTGAATGAAATCAAGCACGGATTCAAAAAATGGATGAAAAGAATTTCGACCAGGACTGGACAAGCAGAACGACACATGGATCTGTAATGATATCGTGGAGGTTCTCATCGTGAAGCATATACGTAGCCTCTTTAACTGTTACTAAATTAATGTGTTATAGGCGCGATTGCTGGTCTTGGCGTCGATATTGGTGATGATTCGCACGGAAGTAGAACAGAGGCATGACATCGACTACGCTGGAGATAACGCAAGGACAATGACTTCGGAGGGAAACTTCCTGTATACATAATACGCGCGCACGCACACACACACACACACACACACACACACACACACATACATACATACATATATATGTATACGCGTGCGTGCGCGCGTACGTGCGCGCGCGTGCGTCTGTGCGTGTGCTTGTGTGTATCCATATAAAATTTATAAGTGCCTAATACGTGAGTGGCACTAGGTAGTATGTTATGAAAACATATAAAGCAATTTAGCTACACAGCATTTTCTTCATTTCATCCACGTGAGTACTCGTCAGACTGATTATGGAATTGGTGTTATCGCATGTTTTATATGTACACGGTGTATTAAGTTTGCTAGTTAACAAATCAGACTATAATGAATTTATAATAACTAGCAGAACCCGTGGAAATTCCACGATAGCTGTAAAGTTTTAAAACACATAATAAATAAAATGAATAAAAATTTTGAAAAAACTATGAAGTTAAAACATTTTTTTAATAAATTCTTTTTTAATCTTTTAAAGCTAAAAAGAACATAATTTAAAAAATATACATTTTTTTTCAACGAAAATTCAACGCACAACTCATTGTTTCGTTCATTTCTGAATAATTTTTAATATAAATTATAAATGAGCAGATGCCAATTCACTTGCACATTTTTTTAATTTTAAGAAGAATAAAAAAAAAACTTATAGTCTCCTCTAACCATGAATTCTTTTAATTATAAAATAAAACAACTAATTTGAAACCGTAAACCGACAACCATGTTTTTTTGTTGTTTTTTGTTGTTTAGAAAATGTTTGGGGAGGAAAAATGATGTTAACTGATAACAAGCGACTATAAGGGCGGTAATTCGTTTCTCATTAATTAACGTTTTCGGTGATGATGGTTTTTGTGACACCGGGCGTCGGACAAGTAAATTACTATTTAGATAATAAGAAAGAGTCCTGCCAGATTGTAGTTCCAGCAGACCACACAGTGAAGATCAAAGAGACAGAGAGCTCAAAGGGATATGAAAGATGAAGAAAGTCAAAGAGAAAGTCAACTAGTAGTAGGGGCATTAGGAACAATACCGAAAAACGTTGAAAAAAGAATGGGAGAGATTGGAATCAGAGGGATGGTTGAGAAGATACAACGTATAACAAAGATGAAAATGGCTAAAATATTAAAGAAAACTTTTGAATGCAAAGACTAAAAAAACACGAGTTAGAGGCACAAGCCGGACATATAAAAACTGCTACGGATCTAAAACACAAAGAAACATCAAATGGAATCATGGAAACTGAAACTGTATAAATATAAGAGAATTTACCCCCTGTGCGCCCCCTTTTTGGGGTGTGTTGGTAGGTGTCATAATAAATTGAGCCACACCAAATAAGTAAAGAGGATCAAGGAGAATAGAAAAACCGAGGAGAGCAAGCAGACCTCCGCTGGATAAATGCAAAGCGAACTGGAACCTTGGGGAAGCTTATTGTCATCCTGATTCCAGTGAAGAACAATGGTTGCTACCAACGAGGAATCAATGATAAGCGACTGTTGCGATAATGCAAATTCATCTGCAAAGGTTATCAAAAGAGGTGAAAAGTGCTGGAAATATTTCGGGAGACATGCTGTTACTCAGAAGACTCCAGGGAACGACACAAGTTGTTCTCAAAGAGAAATCTTTGAGGATGGCCTTAGTGTTTGCTCTTAGTTAGTAAATAATAATTAAAAATGAACTAATATAAATAAAACATATCGGAAGAGATATATAAGAATACCCAGGTTAAAAGAAGGTCACCTTTTAATACAGAAAAAAATAGCTTACTCCCCTCCAAAAAATAGACAAACAAAGAGGTGAATAAAGAATCAACTAAACTTTTTCTGATGAAACATGAACATTGGTTGCTGAAAACGGGAACGAAAATAACAATGGATCTGATTGGTAAAATAGCATACTTAATATCACGAGTAGATATTTAAAAAAAACAAAAAACACGTGATACGAGGGGCGTGCAATAAGTAATGTCCCGGACCCACTTCCAGTTGTCTGATCCAGCTGATATTTTGCATGTGCAATGACTTATATATCTACGGGTTGTGTGGCAAATTACAGCTCTGAACTAATTGCCGTTTCTGTTTTACAGGTGCTTGAACTGAATGAGGAGTGAAATGGAGCCTGTTGAATGTCGAGAAGTGATCCGGTTTTTGTATTTGAAAGGATGCACACCACATGAGACTTTTGATGAAATGAAAGAAACTTATGGTGATAATTCCCCATCATATGACCTTGTAAAACGCTGGTATCGTGAATTGAAACATGGCCTGAAGTCTGTGGAAACAGCTCCCAGACCTGGTCGCCCCCCCCCCTTTCTGCCATTGATGAGGCATCTGTCCGTCAAGTTGACGCTGCCATTTTGAAAGATCGGCGCATTACTATTCGTCAAATAGCCCAAGATGTCAATATTAGTACAGCATCTGTGGAAACTATCATTCATAACCATTTGCATATGCATAAGGTGTCTGCCAGATGGATTCCCAGGTTGTTAACACCATTCCAGAAGCGAGAACGCGTCGAGTGCTCGAGGATGAATTTAGAGATGTGCCAAGAAGATGAGTCAAAATTTTTCAAAAGACTGATCACACAGGATGAAACCTGGGTCCATCACTATGATCCAGAGACCAAAGCCCAGTCAATGCAGTGAAAGCACTTGGACTCACCACCTCCAAAGAAGGCAAGGGGGCAGCTCTCCGCTGGCAAGGTCATGCTCCAAAGAAGGCAAGGGTGCAGCCCTCCGTTAGCAAGGTCATGCTCACAGTCTTCTAGGACCAGGACGGAGTAGTGATGACAGATTTCCTGGCAAAGGTACCACAATTACAGGAGCCTATTATGCTTCACTTTTGAAGAAATTAAGGGAAGCTATCAAAATCAAGAGGCGGGGCAAGATCAGCAAAGGTACCCTCCTCCTGCAGGACAACGCTCCGGTCTACAACTCGCATGTCGCCAGATCGGAAGCACAGGCGTGTGGTTATGAAATCCTCTCCCATCCTCCCTACTCTCCTGACCTTGCACCCTCTGACTTTCACCTCTTCCCAGCCATGAAGTTGTTTTTGAAAGGAAAGCATTTACTAGATGATGCAGCCTTGATTTCTGAAGTCACGTCGTGGTTGGAGGACCAACCTGGGGTGTTCTACAAAAACGGTCTCCAGAGCTGCATCAAACGATGGGGGAAATGCATAACTCTGGGTGGTTCCTATGTAGAGAAAGACTAATAACTGTGCCAAGTTTCATTGCTCTACTCCTATGAGAAGTAGTGATAGCAGATTTCCATCAAGGGCATTACTTATTGCACGCCCCTCGTAATATCAGTTCCATGCATTAGCCTGACAAGTCCTCACGATGAAGATACGCGACAAACTCTGTGCAGCTTGTTATATATATATATATATATATATATATATATATATATATATATATATATATATATATATATACTAGCAGTTCAGCCCGGCTCGCTCTGGGCCTATGTACTGTTCATAACTTGCCGTACATGTGAATACACTTTGTTACATTTCAAATGTTTAGACAAAAAAATTGTCTGAGTGATTTCCTAGAGACAGCAGAGGTAAATATTTTATAAATTGGACCCCAATTTTGACCCATTAATATGTATCATTATGGCCTTAAATCAGAATAAAATGTTTTAACCATGTCTAAGTTACCTACATCTAAAATTTAAAGTGTTTAGACCCAAAATTCGCGGAGAAATTTGGTAGAATCTGTAAAGGTCAACTCTTTCAACTTTGACCTTTTGGCAGCCAAATTTTCGCCCTCAAACTGATTAAAATGCTTGCCGCATGTCTGAATACTCGCTATGTATAAATTTCAAATGTTTAGACACAAAATTGGCTGAGTAGCTTGCTAGAAACCGCAAAGATCAAATCTTTTGAACTTTGACACCGTGGCAGCTCCAATTTTCGACCAAAACCGATTGCAAAGCTTTCCCTATCTCTGAATACCCTTTAAATAAAATTTTAAATTTTGCTGAGTAATTTGGTAGAGACCGCAGAGGTCAATTTTTTTAAACTTTGACCCCAATTTAACACCATCGAATTCATTTTGGGGGGCTATAATCAAATGAAAAAGTTCAAGTTACATGCATTTAAAAGTTCAAGTGTTTAGACCCAAAATTGGCGGAGGAGTTTTGTAGAGTTTTCAAAGGCCAAATCGTTGAACTTTGACCACTTGACAGCCAAATTTCTGTCAGAAAGCCGATTAAAAAGATTTTCCCAGATCTCTATACCCCGTATGTCAAATCTCGAGTCTGTAGACTGAAAATTGACAGTTATTTTGTAGGGAAATGTACACACACACACACACACACACACACACACACATACACACACATATACATATATATATATATATATATATATATATATATATATATAGACAGACATTTTCACTGATATATATACAAATCTACATAACTATATATATACATATATACATACATATATATACATACATGCATATATATATACATATATATATACATATATGCATACATATATATACATACGTGCATATATATATATATATATATGTATATATATATATATATATACATATATATATAAGAGGTTGTTTTATTTCTCTATTATTTCTCTTTTATCCATTTATTTTTATTCTTTTTATGTTTGTGAATAATTGATCCGTTTCTTATCTTCTAATTATCGTCTTTCTCTTAACAAAAGAAAACCCCATTTTTCTGCGCAAGTAATAAAAATCTATTCATCTTATTTTATGTTTTATATTTTTCCTTGTTTTTTTTTTATTTTGTTATTTTGTGTGTTGAGGGTTTTTTTCCTGTTTCTAATCTCGTTTCTTTTCTTTTCCATCTCCCAAGATTTTCCGAAATTCATTACGGATTTCAGAACGACAAATTTCCATTCATTTTCCACGACAAAATCCTTATCTCAGTTCCTTCGGAGCTTTGCCGCATTTCAGATATGCCAAATAATCCAACATGGCGGCATACCTTATCGGAAATACAAAGCAAAACGCTGACGTCATACATGATAGTCGCAATGGCGGCGTCACAGTATCTGTTTAACTTGAGGCAACTCTCTCATTTTTCGGTTTAAGTCCGATTACATTTGTACTGAATTTTTTCTTCGTAAACTTTTTTTATATTGAGTTTTAATTATTTTCCTAAGAAATATATTTTTGATACATAAATACTTTCTTCAGCTAGAATTTCCTTAATTCCGTATACTATCTCTGCTAATAACAGGAAAGCAATCAAACTTATGTCCAAAACTGCACAAGAGAACAGCGTGATAGGAATAGTTTTTGTTGTTTTTCTTTCTATTTTACCATGATAACCCCAGTACAATGTATTGGATCTGAATTAATACTGTTAAATATACATTAAAGAAAAGAAAAGAAAAAGTTAACCAAAGAATAAGATTTGGAGGTTGAAAAACGGAGTATCCAGTCTCTTTACACTGGTATGTAGTCTTCCTGGATACAAAAATAGTTGTAAACATATCCTTATACGTTCCCCGGTAACGCGAACCATGTATCATCCCGAGAAAAGAAAGGAGTGGCATTTCCAATACCGCACTACCATAACGAACTGATTGCTGAGAACGGATTTTAAACGAATATGAAAATAGTCATAGGTGTTTTCTTATAGTTAAGCTACAAACGGAGCACTTACTTTTACATTATGATTGCGAGATTGGTAACGTATACATAATGTACATATCACATGTACAATACTAAATCATAAACGTGAAATAGAAACTAACTGTAGGCACGGAATCATTCTTGCATTGGAATAACTAATAAAATGTATAAAGTTTTTATAAAAACTAAAAAAATAATTAAAAATTCGTAGCTCAAAAATAATCTTAACATTGCGCGAGATAAAAGAAATTAAATTAAAAATTAAAACACAAATATATTATTAGATTATCTTATTCCCATGTATCAGATTAAGGTCACCTGTGATAATTTTACCTATTTAAAAGTTTGGAGCGGCATAATTGGTGGTAATATATAGCTTAGGATGGAGCAATAAAAGCAATGCATCTGATGAAACCAACGATTTCCATCGGGAATGAAACATAAACATTTCTGAGTAGCTTTATTATTACAAATATTATATATATATCGCTTAATGCGTAAGAGGAAAAGAGAGAGTTCAAATCCACAAGAGGAGACTCCATGCTACCTAGCACCTTCTCTACTCTTCTGATGAGAAGCATTAGGCTTCGAAATACCCTGATATAAAGTCCCTTCTATCCCTCAAATTTTTCTTGTATTTAATTATTCAATAAATAATCCATTCTATATCTACCAATATATAGTTTTGTAATTTCATTTCATACTATTGTTGTCCTATTATATATATATATATATATATATATATATATATATATATATTAGGAAGGCGTTGTGTGTAGTGTGAGAGTAGTTATATTGAATGCAGTCTTGTAGGAGAAATCGTTGCGTACAAGTCAATTAAGTAAATGAATAATGGTATTATTGAATGATTTCAATACTTTTCAATTATAAAATATTTATTTACAAGCATTATGTGTTTCAAAAGATCGTTTGTTGTTTAAAGTTTATATTATATTGTCCAATTTCTACTGTACACTCTTTGACCCTTATCCTTGAGTGGCCTCTTGGCCTTGATAATGTGTTGATACCTATGAAAAAAAAAAGAAAAAGTCCAATGTGAACAAGTTCTAATTGAATCGTCCCCCTAATTAATCCAAGTTACAAAATTCCCACTGTTTACTATGCTAAAATCACAATGACTAATGTATACCTATTAACCCTTATCCTCGAGTGGCCTCTGGGCCTTGATAAGTGGTGACACCCATGTAAAAAAAAAAAAAGTTCCCACATTTTGGGATGTATCTTTTTGTCAAATGGAAAAAGTGGAAACAATCACTTAAATGTGTAAAGGTGTTCACGTTAATGATTAGATATCAGTTATGCAGCCGAACTGGGTCAAATACTTGTTAAATTAATTTAAAAAATATGGGTCGTGATTATTTTCAAGTATTAGAAATCATTATAACATTATTCATAATTAATTAATTTTGTCACATGATTCGCTTATAATTATTAATGTATGTGGGCGTGTGGTGTCTTTATATACGTTTATATATTTTTAAGCAGTAATTCTTATATAACTTTCTTGTTAATTTATTTATTATCTAAATATTAATTTACTTGTTCCATACCCGGTGTCACAAAAACTATCATCATCGCAAACATTAATTAATGAGAAACGAACTACATCCTTTTATAATCGCTCTTTATCAGTTAACAATCATTAAACCCATTCCCTCTCCAAACATTTTAAAAATAAAAAAAAGCATGGCTGTCTGTTTACAGTTCAAATTAATTTTATATTAATTCATATTTAATTATTTTTAAAAATATTTTATATATTTTATTTTATAATTACAAAAAGTCATGTTGAGAAGAGACTGTAATTAAAATTCCAAAAAATATGCAAGTGGGTTGACATCTGTTTCTTTATAATTTATATTAAGAATTATTGAGAAAAAAAAATGTGTTAAATTCTCATTGAAAAAAATTAATTTTTTTTAATTAATTATTTTTAGCTTTTAAAGGTTAAAAAAGACTGTACTTAAAAATGTTTTAAATTCGGCGTTATTTGTTTTATTTTATTTTATATTCATTTTATTTATAATGTGTTTTAAAATTTTTCAACTACCGTGGAATTTCCACGGATTCTGTTAGTATACTATTACTTAATTGTTTGTCAAGCACGATATAGTAATTAATTATATTGTGAGTTTATAGGTGTTTTGTTATCTATTTTTTATTATATATTATATATAATATGTTATTACATATTTATTATCGTATGTTGAATAGTCTTAGTACTGCGTGTAGAGTCTCTTTACGGATGTCAATTGTAATTGTTGTATTGTCTATTTATAAAAGATTGTGAGTGTTGTATTGTCTCTAATAATAAAGGAGTGTTTGATTATCTTATCTCTAATAATGGATTAGAAGAGATGACGTGTTATCTATATTTTTATAAAGTAATAGGGTTCGTGTGTTTCTGTCTGTGTGTACAGCTCTCCATCATCAACGAAATATAAAGGAGGTAAGGGTAGATCTCTCCTGGTAGAGAAACATTAGAACCCATTTTAGGATGTTTCTGTATAGGAGACATAAGAATCTTTGCCTAATTTCTTTATATACTAGTCTACAAACCACCCCCATATCGAATGACTTATGCTCATTTGCATATCACATTATATTAAATCTCTTTAACTAATTACCTCGACCTTATTACATATTGGAAATATTCTAATCATTTCAACTGTACTATTTACAAAATCTATTTAACATTTAATTATTTAATATATTTTCATTTAATTTTATATTCGATTTATTTCACTTTACGTATATTATCAAAACAATTCATTGGCGAGGAAAGCTTTATGTTTTGGGATTGTATTGAAAATGTAATGGAAATTTCAATTTCGTTCCGTTTTAATCTTTTATATTTTACTTGCCAATATAATTGAAAGAATACAATTCAACTATCGTAATTTTATATAAATAAACAAAAACAAATATTTTAAAATAAAACTTTATTAAAAAAGAAATAATTTTATTTTTAAATGAAAAAAATCAATTTAGTAAAATAATTGTATTAAACACCCCCAACCTTGTCAGCAAACCTGTAAACCTATAAAAGTTAACATTTCGAATGTAAACAGTGATTTTTCGATTTTGTTAGCGCTTGCCGCAATTAAAGACAATTAAAACGGAACTAACTTTATTTCTATTCTATTTTTTAAACAACCCCCAAAACATAACGCTCTCTTCCAGTTATAGCCAATTTTTTTTTAATTAAATAAAATAGGTCAAAATAAACAGATAAGCGCATTTTCTTTTACATTTTTCTTACAACCATTGTCATTTAACCAACTGCAGGATATCGTTACTTTTGTGGGGTTGTTTTGAAAATGGCACGGAGATTATAATTTCGTTCCAATTTAATCTTTCTGGTCGAGCCTATTTCGAAAGCCTGTCTTATCATAGATTTGAACTACAAATAATTTATTACATTTTGATTATCTTAATACTTAAAGCTTATATTTATTTCATTTTTCTATTTATATATTGAATTAGTTATTTCCAGTCTTATTTAAACTTAGTGCTTTCTTTAAACCGGATGAACCTTTTATAAAAATATGAGTTTAACGTAAAGAACGCGAACAAGGTTTTATTCAACTGAATTTCTTCCAGTTTACTAACAAAATATATAAATTTAAAAGAGATATAAATAATAAAATAAAAAGGTTATGTAATTTAAAAGAAATACACGTACTCACAAAAGCAGAACTTTTTTTACACATTTTTTTCTTTAAAACCATAACAATGAGACTAACAATTACCTAGATCTTAGTAATTATTTGTTTTAATAGAACTGTTTTAATTGTACTGTTTACTTAGTATACCTAAGTTGGTATTACATTTATTTTACATTTACTTTTTTTTTTAATTATTACTTTTAGACTGTGACGTTTACACCCGGAAGTAATGAGTCACACGTAGGTCGCTTTTATTCATTCCTTTTGGTCAAGATCAAAGTGTAGTATCTGTTCTTCAGATGCTGCACTTCATTTTCTTGTTCTCTTTCGGTGGAGGAGAAATCATTCACGACTGAGACAATTTTTATTTTTGTACCTTTTCTCCACGTTAAAAAACGACCCTGGTGTCTAACTCTGTCCCGTGGGGAGGCATAGTAAATAGGTACAATATAATTGTACTATTCAGAAATATTATTTATAGTTCGTCCATTTCAGTTAGTATACATTTCCTTTACGCTTAATTAATTTACAATCATTAATATCGTTAAACAATTCCGTTTAAAACCGAAATTATGCCACCCAAACGAAGTAGAAACGAAAGTGAGGAAGAAAGAATGGAAAGATTGGAAGCTAATAGACTAAGAGTTGCTGCAATTCGCTCCAATGAAAACAATTCAGATAGAGAAAGACGTCTAGAACTTAACAGGATACGTCAAAGAGAAAGGAGAGCAAGACTGTCAGATTTGGAAAGAGAAACCCAACGTGAAGCTGACAGAACTAGACATGCTGTAAGGCGGTTAAATTCATCACAAGATGAAATTCAAGAAAGGCAAAGATATGCACTGGAAAGAGAAGCAATATTACGATCGAATGAATTATATGAGGTAAGTAGACGTACACAAGGTCAGTTGAGAGTGGCTCAACAACATCAGAATGAATCGGAAACCCAACGAAGCTTTCGCCTATACCAAGGGCAACAACAAGAGGCTGCATGGAGAAAGAGTATGACTTTGCCCCAGCAATTGACAGAAAACGAGGCAGCTAGATAACGAATGACTGCTTTGAGACACCATGAAATAGAACACTGCAATAGAAAAGGATTGCTCTACAACAAAAATGACTCTCTCACTACAGCTGATATAGGAAAAATGGACAAAGTATGTCAACATTGCTCAGCTGTAAAATTTAAAGGAGAAACCCCTGGTTGTTGTTGTTCTTCTGGCAAAGTTGTGCTTGATAGCTTTCCACCACTGCCTCAGTTGCTTCAAGATTTGCTCTCCGGCAATGGTCCCATCTCTAAAGATTTTCTGCAAAATCTACGCAGTTATAACAATTGTTTTGCAATGACATCATTTGGTCACAAAATTGCGGCAGTACATGGGTGGAATCCTTCTTTTAGAATTTGAGGCCAGGTTTGCCACCAGATTGGGAGTCTTTTACCACCTGAAGATGAAACAGCAAAGTTTATTCAAGTCTACTTCTTGGATAGTCTGGAAGAGGAACTACATAATCGGGGACGTGACAGTAGACTCAATAGAGACATTCTCCAAAGTCTGACTGAATTTTTACATGAGAACAACAGCTTTATTTGTCAGCTGAAAACAACAAAGGAGAGGATTGAAAAAGAACACTTGGTAGAACATAAAGTTGTCATAAGGGAAGACCGAAGGCCGCAAGAAGAGCATCCACGGCGATTCAATGCTCCAACAACAACGTATGAGATTGGAATATTAATGGAGAATGAACCAACAGCTAACCGGGATATTGTCTTGCGTTTTAGAAATGATACATTAAAATGGATCTCCGAACTACATCCCCTCTACGATACTTTAATGTACCCGTTAATGTACCCCTATGGTTCTCCATCTTACAACATCTACATGAAGGCATCCAATGGGCGAAAAGTTACCCAACAGCAATTTTATTCGTACCATTTAATGACTCGGCCTGGAAACTATTTTCTCTGGTACCGAAGGCTATTTCAACAATGGCTGGTGGATGTGTACTGCAAGATTGAAACAGAATGTTTACAGTTCCTGAGGCGTGAGCAACAGACCCTGAGAGCTGACAATTATAGCAACTTGAGAGATTCAATTCTTAGGGAGGATGGGAATCCAGAACAGTTTGGTCAACGAGTTGTACTTCCGGCAACTTATACAGGAGGCTCTCGATACATGTTTGAGCGTCAAAGTGATGCCATGGCATATGTTTGGCGAATGGGCCGAGCCGACCTCTTCATCACGTTCACAACAAATCCAAAGTGGACAGAAATTACAGAAAATTGTCTTCAAGGGCAAGACCCTCAGGATCGTCCAGATATTGTTGCCAGGGTTTTCAGGCAGAAGCTAAAAAAGTTACTTGAATTTATTAAAAAGGGAGGATTTGGCAGGTTGAGGGCTTTCCTGTACAGTATTGAATATCAAAAAAGAGGACTGCCGCATGCACACATCCTCACCTGGCAGGCCCCAGAGGACAAACTTCTACCAGAAAAAATGGATCTCTGCATATCTGCAGAGATCCCTGACAAAGAGGAAGATCCTGATCTTCATGCTAAAGTGATGGCACATATGGTGCATGGACCTTGTGGACCATTTAATCCAAATTGTCCATGTATGATTGACAACAAATGTTCCAAAAAATACCCAAAAGAATTTCTTCAGTGTACCGAGCAAGGCCAAGACTCTTACCCCAAGTACAGGCGAAGAAAACCAGAAGATGGAGGCCAGACTGGTACAATAAGGATGAAGAGAAATGGTCGGTATGTTAATCAAGAAATAACAAACCAGTGGATTGTTCCGTACAACAAGGTCCTCCTTCAGCAGTTCAACGCTCACATTAACGTAGAAATTTGCAGCTCGATCCAAAGCATCAAATATGTCCTCAAATATGTGAATAAAGTATGTGATCAAGCAGTGTTTGAACTACAAAGAACTGATGGAGCAGCTAACCAACAAGGCCAAGTACAAAGTCACATTGTGGATGAGATCCAGCAGTTCCAGAATGCAAGGTATGTCGGCAGTTCAGAGGCGGCCTGGAGGATATTGGAACATCCCATCCATGAACATTTCCCCCCAATTGTACAACTTTCTGTTCATCTTGAAAATGGGCAGCGTGTCATGTTCTCAGCTGATACTGCTCTGGAACGAGTCCAAGGTCCACCGCCTGCCACAACTTTGACAGCATTTTTTCAACTCTGCCATGAGGATGACTTTGCAAGGGGTCTCAAATACGTAGAAGTCCCTGAGTTTTACACTTGGAACAAATCGACAAAGAAATGGATGAGAAGAATGTGTGGGGTACAAGTTGAAGGTACTGAAAATGATGATGTATGGAAGGCACCATGCATTGGGAGAATCTACACGATTAGTCCAAAAGCAGGGGAGTGTTATTTCTTACGCCTGTTGCTCAATGAGGTTGCTGGTCCAACTTCATTTCAAAATTTGCGAGCATACAATGGTCAGGTGTTTGAAACATACAGAGCAGCGTGCCTTGCTCGAGGCCTTCTAGAAAATGACCATCACTTGCATCAAGCAGTAGGAGAGGCAAGTGCCACTCAATCACCTTCAAATTTGCGAAGCCTATTTGTGATAATTTTAACAGCCTGTGAGCCAAGAAATCCTCTTGAGATCTGGATGGCTTTTCGTGATGTAATATCAGAAGACATTCTTCACAGATACAGGCAAGAAGTTAACAATCCAGAAGCAGATTTTAATGAGGACATCTACAATAAAACTCTTTGTCTAATTGAAGAAAAAGTTCTCCTTATGTGCGGTCAACCATTGGCAAGCTATGGATTACCTGCACCAACGCAAGGGAGAGATGAAAGACTTGCGAGAGAGTATCAACGTGAAGTTACTTATAATCTTGAAGAACTTTCCCTACAAGCAGAAAATATGCAAGAAAAACTGACCGATTCTCAAAGAGAAGTTTACAATTCATTCATGGCAATGTTGGAAGCACAAGGTGAAATGAACAAAAACATGATGTTTCTTGATGCTCCAGGTGGTACGGGCAAGACTTTTGTAATCAATTTGATCCTTGCAAAGATTAGATCCATGAGAAAGATTGTGCTTGCAACAGCATTCAGTGGCATTGCTGCTACTCTACTACAAGGTGGCCGCACTCTTCACAGCACTTTTAAAGTACCCTTGGATACTCATCGAATGGATCAGCCAGTTTGCAAAATTACTGGTAACTCAGCCTTGGCAAATGTAATTAGAGACACCTCTGCAATCATTGTAGACGAAGCCCCAATGACGCACAAGAGTGCTTATGAAGCAATTGACCGAACACTGCAAGACATCACAGGAAACAAGAATCCCATGGGTGGCATTCCAACCTTATTTTGCGGTGATTTCCGTCAAATCCTCCCAGTGGTTAAAAATGGCACAAGGGCTAACATTGTCAATGCAAGTTTGAAACAATCCTATCTCTGGAGGCACGTTATAGTGAAGAGACTGACTACTAATATGAGAACCTATATCTCTGATAACACAGCTGCAGCAGACTTCTCAAAATTGCTTCTCCAAATCGGTAATGGTCAGTTTCCTATCACTTCTTCACCTGACACAATTAAGATTCCAACTGCGCTTGGTAAATGTGTCGATAATCAGAAGCAACTGAAAGACAAAGTGTACCCAGACCTGCAAAACAATGGAAAATCACCGGATTGGCTTGCTGAGAGGGCTATTATTTCGCCATTAAACAGCAATGTGAATCATTTGAACAATTCAATAATGGATAAATTTCCAGGAGACACAAAGCAATACAAGTCAGTTGATTCGGCTACTAATGAATATGAAGCTGTTCACTACCCTGTGGAGTTTTTAAACTCTTTGGAGATATCTGGAATGCCTCCACACATTTTAAATCTCAAAATTGGATCGCCAATCATGATTCTTCGATCCTTGGAACCGCCAAAAACAACAAACGGAACCAGATGTGTTATCACCAGATTGCACACCAATGTACTTGAGGCCACCATTTCCTGTGGTCCCTACAAAGGCGAAACCGTTCTACTGCCAAGGATACCCTTAGTTCCATCGGACTCAGAACTTCCATTTAAATTCCGGAGACTCCAATTTCCTGTGAAGGTGTGTTTTGCAATGAGCATAAACAAAAGTCAAGGTCAGACATTTAACACCATTGGCGTAGACTTGACATCAGACTGCTTCAGTCACGGTATGTTCTACGTCTCCATCAGCCGGACAGGAAGTTCAGAAAAACTCTACATTCTGGCTCCAAATCAAAGCAGCAGAAATGTAGTTTACCCTGAGGCTCTTCAGTGAAAAGTTCGAGAAATGGATATGAGGAAAAACTGACATGATCTGATTGTGGTAAGTTTTTAGTATTGAATGTGCAAGATAAAATTTAAGCAAGAGTTGAAAATTACTTCAATGAAAAATTTACTATGTAACATCAAGTAACCTTCCTTTTTGATGAAAATGTTTTGTGAAGTTCCTGATTGAATTTCAGTCACTACAAGAGGTAGTTAAAATGTTAATCACCTTATGCAATCGTTGCTCTTACAACATCAACTTACTGGAAAGGTGCCCACAGATTTTGGTACCCGAGTGCGCAACAAAGCTCCGTGCGAAGCACGGGTATCTTTGCTAGTATTATATATTTATGTTGTATCATAAAGGGAATCGTGTGTGAGTGACATGTATTTTCAGAACCTACCTCTGCTTCTTCGATGTTGGACCATTTGGAAATTTCTCGTCCTGTTTTTGGATGAAGATTCAATCACTCCAAGACAAGGAATTAGTTCTATAGTTTATTTCACTTTCCCAGATGTCCTGCAGAAGGTGGAAAGTGAAATCGGCCTGTGTGGGTTCTTCTTCTACACACGTTAGCGTTCGTCCCCCCCCCCCAGTGAAGAGAAGACAACGGGAAGCCGCCCGTTGTCTTCTGAGTCCAAATCAAATCTCAACGATTCAGCTAACCTGATCACATAACTCGCACGCAATCAAATCAGCTGATCTTTTACTTCCGGTCAACGTGTCTACACTATAATTCCACTCTCTCTCTCTCTCTCTCTCTCTCTCTCTCTCTCTATTCCTTAACATTCCTTCCACCATTATTTATAAAAATGTATGACGGAGACATACATTTTTTTACTACCCACTTTTTCTAAGGGAATCCTAAGCTCACCCCACTGGCAAAGGAACTGCCATACCATCATTCAATAAATCATAAATAAAATAAATAAAATTACATCTACAAATAATACCATGTGGCGCGAATCCTTGCGCCCTCGAAGGTCAACAACTCTGTGACCCCATGGCCTCCATCTCGCATCTTAGAATCATGCAGAGATCACTATATCTATCGTCACACTATAACGCATTTCCACAAGCACATGACTCATACGAGATAACAGATTTTTCTTATAATATTACGAGAGCATTTTCCTATGTCTCCCGCTGAATTACGCATCCGGAGAAAAATCCCACGAAAAAACGACAAAAAAATAATTCTACAACCATTTCGAAAATTAGAATAAATATCGACTGAACCTTTGACTCTTCCAAACTTAAGAACTAGTTGACCCCTTATTCAACCCAGTAGTGTGTCTTTTTTCGTACACTGCTTAAATCTTATTTCTTTCTCTTTTTTCCATATTTTATCATTATTATTACTATCATTATTAATTAATTAACAACATGTTCTTACTTATAAATTAATCATTATCTCAATAAACTCCACAAGGCAAAAATTCACTCCTCCTCCATTCTGCGAAGAAAAAAAATACATGTCCAAGAACAAGAAAAACCTGCACAATTTGCTGTAAGAAAACATCAATCGCATGAAAATATAAATTTAAAAAAAATATCTTATAATCATTCACAAAGTCTCATCTCACCAATAAAATTTACAAATAACAAAAACATAGATTCGTGGAAACCCAAAGTTGTCTACGTCAGCACATTTTGAGGTCAGGTTACATAACATTTGACCACCTCACAGAATCTCAAAAATAAAAAAAAATGTTTTTAAATCACAGTCGTTTACAAAAAATACATAGACATTTACAATTAAAATACATAGTCGTTTTCAAAAAAAAAAAAAACGACTCACTTAAAATTTTCAGACAATCCTTCAAAAACAAAAATTCTACACAAAATAACAATCGATGGAAACTAAATTTGTCCACGTCACCCAACACTTGGGGGTTTCTGAAAAAAATATCACCTTTTACTTATCCGAGTGACTTTTATTATAGCCTTTTCTGTCATTTTCTCTACTGCCACTTACGCCACGTCAGGTGAACTCCAATTGCTCCCTGACGCTGGACAGAAACACATTTCGCTTTGCTATATTGGAAAAACTTTTTTTTTCCAGGTCGGTAACCGCAACTGCCTTTCAAGACATATAGCTCACCGAAAAATATCGGGATTCCATCCATGGATTTTTCCATGTTGATCCTACTCGAAATCACAGAATCCCATCACCCTAAGACAACACTTGTGTTTTTTTTTCTTTTTTTATCTAAAAAAACATATATTTTAACATTTCATAAAACATTTTACATACGATAACATTTTTCCACACCAGAAAAAAATTCTCACGAAAAAAACCGTACAATTAGTGAAAAAAACAATTCCACATTAGCAGAAAGTATCCATAGTTTCTTAACAAACAAACAAAAACTACACATTGTCTTTTCCTAAAAGTATGGAAAGCTTTTACAATTTTAACTGTATATAATTGTTTAACTTATAAATTCATAACAAATATTTGATTGACGTGTTTCTCTGTAATCGTGACAAGTCATCTCATTCCACTCTGTAACTAAAGTGTATATGTTCTATTTCTTCTTTTTTTCTTCTTTTTGTTTTTATCAGTATGTCGATTGATATATCTTTCTTTTTTCAATTCCACTGTTTATCTTTCTACACTATAACATAGCATTTTTCTGTGTTCTCATATTTAAAATCAACAATTCGTTATCTGTATGTCGATCGAGCTATCTGTTTTTTTTTCTTATTTCTCTTAATTTATCATATAAAATAACTATACATAATTTTAATGTGTCTTTTTTTCCGTTGTGTCTATATATATTTGTTTCACCGCTGTTCAATGAAAGGACCCTACGTTGTTGGTTTTTTTTTCTTTAATTTTCTTTATCTTTTCCTTTTTTATGTGAAGTGTACAATATTTTTTCTTCTTTATTTTCGTCGTGTCTATATAATATATATTTTTTATGGTAACAACCAGGTTCGAGATTGTTCTTTTTTTTCACACTCCCAACACCAAATGAGCGTTTGTTGTTTTCACCCCAGGTTCGGTATTGCATCGTTGATCCGAACTGGTCAACGGGCACCAAATGAGTTTTTGTTACGTTGTATTTATAATAAAGGGTTGAGTGTTTGTTGATCTTATCTCTAATAATGCATTAGAAGAGATGACGTGTTATATTATATATTTATGTTTTATCATAAAGGGAATCGTGTGTGAGTGACATGTATTTTCAGAACCTACCTCTGCTTCTTCGATGTTGGACCATCTGGAAATTTCTCGTCCTGGAGGGAGACTTGATACCTGTTTTTGGATGAAGATTCAATCACTCCAAGACAAGGAATTAGTTCTATAGTTTATTTCACTTTCCCAGATGTCCTGCAGAAGGTGGAAAGTGAAATCGGCCTGTGTGGGTTCTTCTTCTACACACGTTAGCGTTCGTCCCCCCCAGTGAAGAGGAGGAGACAACGGGAAGCCGTCCGTTGTCTTCTGAGTCCAAATCAAATCTCAACGGTTCAGCTAACCTGATCACATGACTCACACGCAATCAAATCAGCTGATCTTTTACTTCCGGTCAACGAGTCTACACTATAATTCCACTCTCTCTCTCTCTCTCTCTCTCTCTCTCTCTCTCTCTCTCTCTCTCTCTCTCTCTCTCTCTCTCTATTCCTTAACATAATTTTGTTTGGTCGTTTATATTTCAGCATTCGTGCACACCAAATATTAGTAGTGCATAATAAATGATGTTTGTTATTAAAAGTAGTGAATGCATGTTAAGAGTGTTGTTGCTGTTCATATGGTTATATAACGAAGCTTTTTTTTACAAGGTGTTCACCACTTATCAAGGCCAGGAAGCCACTCAGGGATAAGGGTTATTGCATGTACAGTACGTTAGTGTTGAGATTTAATAAACTGTCTACTTAAGGGGGCGGTTCATCAGGAATTTGTTTACGTTGGACTTGAAGACATCCAGGTTCTAGTCAGGTGGGAAGCAGGTAGACGGAACAGATTTCCACAGGCGTGCAGTTCTAAGAAAGAAGCTTTGTTCATGGAATCTACGTTTTGATTTAGGCACAGATAAAGAGTGGGGAAAAGTTTGGACAGTGGTTTCAGCAAGACGGGTGTTTTTCGTAAAAGATTGGGGACCAGAGATTGAAGCTCAGACGAGCACCTTCCATGGAAATAACGATAAAACAAAGATAGGCTACAAACGTCTCTTCTGTGGGAGAGAGGTTGCAGGGAAGAGAAAAGGGCATCCCCCACTAAGCCACAAAGTCTATTTTGTACTCTGTCAAGGCAGGATAGCCTATTTTTAGCAGCTCCTGCCCAGATATAGCAGCAGTATTCCATCCTTGGACGTACTTGGCTTTTATATAGATAGAGAATTGCATCAGTAGTGAGATATCTTCTGGAGTGGTAGAAGAATCTCACCATCTTTCGAGCGACCTTGGCAACAGACTTGATGTACGTGTTCCATTTCAGATCAGGAGTAAAGGTCAAGCCCAGAAGCTTGTCAAAATATGGGGCTTCTCCTAGACGAGAGCCATCCATTTCAATTGATGCCAGATGAGGATCAGAGCGTTGATGCATTAAAGGTAACCAGCCACGTCTTTCCCCACTGAACTACGCGTTCGAGATCAGAGGAGAGAAAAGCTGCAATTTGATTCGCTATGTTGTTTATTTTGAGGTTGAATTTTTTATTGGGAGTGATTATTATGATCTACGATTGCTTTGATCTCTTTATGAGGCCAGTATTTTTATTCATATGTCTTTGATGGGGTTGTGATTGTGCGACATGTGTTTATGGAATGCAGATGTCATAGTTGTGGTATGTTAACTATGCTACCGATGATTGCATATCACGCATTGTATTTGGTACACTGAATACGTTCGATTGAATCAAATCATATATTATTGATGAGGCAGTTTGGTGGAGTGTAGGAATCGTTGTTTGTTTGGTTCTTGATTAGTGTTGCCTATGTGTTGGTCCGGGGAATGTGAGTTGGACATCTAATTTTTCTCTACGGAAAGGCTTTGCGGATGGTTGATGTTATTCTATCGTTGAAGTGCGATCGCTTTAGAAAACAGATGTTGGAGAGTGTGTATTGCTGTTGTTTTCTAGATGTCCTAAGGTGGTATTTGGTATTTGCAGGTTATCCATTCTGCCTGAGTATTTATTGAAAACGTCTGCTTGAGGTGGTCTTATCTATTTCACGAGTGCATTTGCTACGGATGCGCTTAGCCTCATCCGTATCATACTCTATTTTAGCTTTGATAGGGAGAGCTATTTTATAATTTGTGAGTATGTCCCTTTAGGCGCCTTTTCCTACAGAAGCTTGTGTCTATATGTCCTGTTTCGGTAATGTTAAGTGGGTAAAGTTTAGAAGGGAAATGGATCCAGATATGCCAGGATGTGCGATAGTAAACTATGGGTTTAAGTCAGCGTTTTCGGAGATAATAGGGATTTTATTGGCTTCTTCGCGACATGATATGTGAATGGGATTATTGGCTACATATCTTGTGAAGCAGATGCTAGCGTGGTAATAAAGTAAAGCGCGCCGTTTCAACTTGTTCGTATATGTAATGACCAGTATCCTAGAAAGGCAGGATCCATGCCCTAGTCTTATAAAAAAATCTATAATTGCCTCTTTTTGCTTGTGCAGTGATGACACTTCTCAAATTCTCTTGTGATGTTAGGTTATATAAACGTGTTAACTTTGGTTGAAACCCGACTTCCTTCTTTAGTCGGATTTTTTCGATTATCAATTTTCGATATTTATTAGACGATTTCGATACAATACCTACGTAAGAATACTTCCAGATACATCAAGTACTTTCGTGTGAAATTTCAAAAAAAATTAATCCAGCTATTTCAGAGTTCATAGGCAATGAACTCACATACACACGCGCGAGCGCGCACACACACACACACAGAGTTCCTTTCATATAATAGTAGAGATAATATTTTTAAATAAGATTTTCTATTCAAAATTCTAATTTGGTGATTATTTTAAAGTGTTACGAATCTGCTGGAAACTTATCTTGAGGTCAAGGTTCTTCTGTTAATGGATAATGGCCTCAATAAAGAAACGAGCATTACGGCACACGGATTTCGTGAATGTTACACCATCTATTGATGAATGATTCAGGATAATATAAGATGGTCTTATTTAGTTATATCGATGCATACAATTCCTGTATATATCGTAATTCTCACTCGCTTGATGACAAGCGTATATGCTTTACACTTATATCAAAGTTTAATACCAATAAAAAACAATAAATATGCCCTGGAAATATGCTTGTGCGATGAAGAGTACCTATTTACTATGCCTCCCCACGGGACAGAGTTAGACACCAGGGTCGTTTTTTAACGTGGAGAAAAGGTACAAAAATAAAAATTGTCTCAGTCGTGAAGGATTTCTCCTCCACCGAAAGAGAACAAGAAATAGAAGTGCAGCATCTGAAGAACAGATACTACACTTTGATCTTGACCAAAGAAATATATTACCACAATCCCCAATCCAATTTCATTTGGCCCGGAACTGGCAAGGAGAAAATTTTAATTACTGCAAACAATGTTGGATAAGAAGGGAAATGGCGTTATTTCAGAGTTTTCCTTCTCTTAGATGTGTTGGCTTTGATTATTATCTAAGATTGTAGAGTCTAGTCTAACATTCTACCCCATTCAATGTAAATGATATCGATTGCTACTGATGCAAGCGTATTAGATAAAGTATAGCAGTACAGTTTTCATATTTTGTGCTTGAGGGTTCTTAAAGTGCAGAAACGTATCTGTAATTCAGTTGTTCCATACACTGTCTTCTTCTCTGACAGACATGATGTTGCTAGTCTCAGTCTTTTTTTTAAATATTAAATACGATCATAGCATTTGTTCTTTAGAATTGCATGATTTATTCCCTGCTTTCTTTGTTCCACCTCATCTAACTCGCTGGCTAAGTGGTCTCGATCAGAACGCTGTTTTGATACCTCATTGTAATACAGATTCTTATTCAAGTAGCGTCTTTCAAAGACCTTAAAGCGTGTGCAATTCTTTCCCTTCTACCTATAGCCTTAGCCTTTTCAAGACTAAGATTAATAGGCATCTCTTGTCGTTGCATTACTCAGCTTTCTTTATTGTTGCTCCTTACATTAAGTGACTTCATGCCTTGTCTGGAGTAATTTCTATAAAAGAATTTGTTACACGTCCCCTCTTCATCCGATCGTAAACCATGATTCAGCCATGAGAAGGGGCAAATAAATAACTCTGATAACGAAGCCAGAAGATTTGTTCAAGTATGACTTAAACAACAGCATCAACAACAATGGATGATGTCATGTGTTAAAACCATTAAAGTAACAAAGTTAAGAGCTACTTGCTGTCTTTAGGTTAATCACATTTCTTTATTGTCAGTTACTTATATTAAGTGGCTTCGTGCTTTGTACGGAAAACGTTTGTGACATCTACGGAACCTACATGGATTTTTTTTCTATTTTCACTCCAAAAATAAGAAAATAAAAATTAAAAAAATGTATAAACACACAGAAGTTCTCAGTTATTTTTACAATGGTTGTTTAAATGAAAAATGATGCCTAAATATATATATATATATATACATATATATATATGTGTGTGTGTGTGTGTGTGTGTATATATATATAAGTATTTACATATATATAAATATATATATATATATATATATGTATGTAGGTATGTATGCATGTATATATATGTATATATATGCATATATATATATATATACATATATATATTATGACAAAATGATGCCTAAATACGCACAATATAAACATTATATATATATATATATATATATGTATGCATTTTTATTTAACTTATATCTACAAACATTGATGGCGACATATGTGCATATATGTTTCTGTAATCACTCGTTAATGGAGAAATTACCTATTCAGGCCAAGAATTCCCCCCGAAATGTATGTGTATATATATATATATATGTGTGTGTGTATGTGTGTGTGTGTGTGTGTGTGTGTGTGTGTGTGTGTGTGTGTGTGTGTGTGTGTGTGTGTGTGTGTGTGTGTGTGTGTGTGTGTGTGTGTGTGGTCAAGGTCTGGTGTTAACGTTTGTTAAAAGCACACAGATATCTTAGCGTCTTTCTGTGCTTCTCCCAGACAAATCAATCCCACGTGCACGTCGTGACCACTGCCACGCAGACGGGGCTCTTATGAACGGCGAGTGTCCTGCGCCGTATAACTGGACCTCCACTGCCTTGTGGGCCAAGGTTATTTAACCAAAGGCTAAGGGTGAGGTAACCCTGACAGAAACCTCCAGAGGAGCTTAGGCCCTGTAAGCTGAGGCATATATGACCCACCGGCGTGTGGAATATGCTCTGGTGCTCAGAAACCGAAGTTCCAGTCATGGATCAAATGGCATGATGGGTGGAGAGGGCTCTGTAAACCGTGATGAAAGCAACCTCTCTCGGAGAAGGAAAACTGATATAAAACCTGCGATAACTGCTGCATCTAATGATGTGGACCTGCTCTTCTTTTGGGATCAATGTGGCAGTTGTTTAGAGAGTGGGATTGTCTCGGTGCAAAGTCTTTCCTCACTATAAAAAAGCCTCATGCATAGACATTGCTCGATATAAATTTGATGCATTTTTTACCATCTCGTGTATCTTGATAGAAAAAAAGGCTGGCTGTAGCCTAAAACGGCAAAACATTCAATGAAGTTGGCAAATATGGTTATGAACGTAGATAGTAATAAGGGAACTGGAAATTCCAGGGCCTGGCCCGGCAGGTGTTTCAGGGCTCCACAGCCTAGACCCAGTCGTCATCATGCTACTGCGAAGAAATATATGACAATGACCATCGGCTATTGGAATGTGTGGACGCTGCTTGACTTGCTGTCAGAAATAACGCGTCCAGAGTGTAGATCTGCTCTTGTATCTAAGGAACTTCAACGTTATGACATGGACATAGTTGCTCTGTCTGAGACTAGGCTGGCTGATGAGGGACAGTTTTCTGAGGTGGTTGGGGCCTACACCATTTTCTGGAGTGGTAGAACGAATGGATGTAAGAGGGAATCAGGCGTGGCTTTTGCTATAAAGGTATTCAATTCTTTCTAGCCTGGAAGAACTTCCCCGTGGTGTGAGTGACCGGATCATGACTATGAGGTTACCTCTGGTAAATGGTCGTTATACAACTTTTTTGAGTGTCTATGCACCCACTATGGATGCAACAGAAGATGAAAAGGTTGCTTTCTACATTGCTTTGTGCAGTGTAGTTAGACGCATTCCCTCTGCTGATAAGATCTTCATTCTTGGAGATTTTAACGCTAGGGTGGGAAGAGATTTTGAAACCTGGGATGTGTTGGGTAAACACGGAGCAGGCAAGTTTAATAGCAATGGTCTGATGTCGTTGCATTTTTGTTCAGAGATGGGTTTTAAAATCGGTAACACCGTGTTTCAGCAGAAGGACAAATACAAGACGATCTAGATGCATCCTGGTTCTAAACAATGGCACTTGATAGACTATGTGTTAGTCAGAAAACGTGAGATGAGGGATATCTGGAGTGTTCGTGTCATGCGAGGTAAAGTGTGCTGGACCGACCATCGGTTGGTCCGTGCAAAGATTGTGTTGTGAAGCCCAAGCTGAGGGGACCTGGTATGGCTATCCCAAGGTGACTTAATGTTGCCCGTCTAAGGGACAATATTGTGA
The DNA here is from genome assembly GCF_053919585.1 of Euprymna scolopes. Classification (NCBI taxonomy): domain Eukaryota; kingdom Metazoa; phylum Mollusca; class Cephalopoda; order Sepiida; family Sepiolidae; genus Euprymna; species Euprymna scolopes. The sequence goes on along the minus strand of NC_136490.1, from coordinate 35,640,919 downwards.
GGGAGAAACTAGTTAAGGAGATGGAAGAGATTGACTGTGAAAACACTTGGCCTGCTTTTAAGGAGTCTGTCTATGAGGTATGTGAGAGAGTATTAGGTTATTGTGAGCGTAAACATCAGGATTGGTTCAATGAGAATCATACTGAAATTCAGGCTTTGCATGATTCAAAGGCCAGGGCATTGCATGCTTATCTCGGAGGTGGTTTGACGGATGGTGAGCAAGATCGATTGAGGGTCAAGTTTAAGGCAATTAAGCATGAGGTGCAGAGGAGGTTGCGAAACATCCAGGATGAATGGTGAAGGCAGAAAGCTGAGGAGATACTGCTTGCCTCGGATTCGAACAACACCAAGGTCTTATACAGCCTACTGCGTGCGGTTTACAGACTATCCAGATCACCTATCACTCCTTTGCACTCGAGGGATGGTGGGGATCTTCTTCGAGACCCTACCGACATTCTTTATAGATGTAGGGAGCATTTCAATGACTTCCTGAACAGACCTTTTACATTGATCAGGAGTTTGTTAGGTCGATTCCTAGCAATCCGGTCAAGGATATCTTGGCAGAGGTTCCTTCCCTCCAGGAGGTTGAAGCAGCTGTCCATAAACTGAACAATTGAAAGTCTCCTGACCTGAATCGTTTGCATGTGGAGATCTTTAAATGTTCTGGGTCAAGATGATGTAAAGCTTAGCGGACTTGTTTCAGACTGCATGGCGGGATGAGTGTGTTCCGCAGGATTGGCGGGATGCATTGATGGTGGTGCTTTACAAGGGGAAGGGTAGCAGAGATGAATGTGGAAATTATTAGGGCATCTCTTTGCTGTCAGTAGTCGGTAAGGTGCTCTGTAGAATCATGCTAGACAGAATGCTGGAGCACATTGCTGACAATATTTTGCCTGAGTCGCAGTGTGGTTTCAGAAGATGTCGAGGGAAGTGGATATGATTTTTACAGCCAGGCAACTACAGGAGAAATGTATAGAACAACAAAAGGGTCTGTGTCAGGTGTTCATCGATTTAACCAAGGCCTTTGATACAGTCAATAGGGATGCTTTGTGGGAGATTCTGAAAAAGCTTGGCTGTCCTGACAAGTTTGTAACCATCTTAAAGCTCTTCCACGATGATATGAAGGCTGTGATTAAGGTTGGGGGAAAGCTAGCTGATCCTATCTCAGTAGAAAATGGTGTTAAGCAGGGGGGGCATTCCAGCACCCACACTTTTTGCGTTATATTTCACCATGGTCTTTCGGATGGCATTTGGGGGTGTCTCTGATGGTGTCTATATTCGTTACCGAACTCCTGTGCTTCAACGCAAATACAAAGGTACTCACCAACACGATCCGTGACTTTCTCTATGCGGATGACTGTGATCTGGTGGCTCATACAGTGACTGATATACAGCATCTTGTGGACGCCTTTGCGGTTGCCTGCAGTGCATTGGGCCTGACTATCAATCTGAAAGAAACTGTCTTAATGTATCAGCCTGCTCCATCAGTTTATATCTGTGGGTCAAGGATAGCGGTTGTCACTAAGTTTGTATACTTGGGTAGCACACTAAGTATGTCCGGTGCCCTGGATGATGAGGTATCGTTACGGATCAGCAGGGCAAGTGATTCCTTCGGAAAGTTGGACAGGCTTTTGGAGATGTCATGAGATCTTGCTGCCAACGAAGATTAAGGTGCGTTCTCTCTGCTCTGTGATACTTGGACAACATACGGGAAGCATTTGAGACGTCTCGAGCGGTTTCACCAGATGTGCCTATGGCGAATCTTAGGTGTGGGTTGGTAAACGTATGTCAGTGATGTGGAGGTGCTTGAACGGACCCAATGCCTAAGCATTGAAGCTCACATTATCAAACATAGACTGAGATGGAGTGGACATGTGGTGAGGATGTTAGACAGTCGACTTCCCAAACAACTCCTTTATGGTGAGCTCGCCGAGGGAAGACGTCTGGCTCAAAAGCCTAAAATGAGATTCAAAGATTGTATGAAGTCTCCCTTAAAGAAATGTGATATGGATGAGAGAACCTGGGAGAGTCTTGCTTTGGATCGTGGAGAGTGGAGAAGGGCCGTGTGGAGAGGTGTGGACAAGTTTAAAGCAGATCGAACCCAGTATGAGTGGATAAAGCGCAATATCCGGAAAGGGGGGTGAAAGGAGCCGTGGATGGGTGGTGGCGCCAAATTGGTCTGAAGTGTGAGGTGTGCGGAAGATTATGTCTGAGCAGAGCTGGGCTGATAAGCCACCAGACTACTCATCAGCGCAGTGGGCCAAAAACAGTATTGTGTTGCCAGATCTAACGTGTGTCAACTGCGGGCGGACATGCAAAACAGCAGGCGGTTTGAAGCGGCATATTCATAGAAGTGACCATCAACAATGAGCTGCTAGTGGCACTCATGTCTGCACAATACGTGCCAAAGAATGCCAGAGTTGGGCAGGGCTTAAAAGCCACCTTTGTGTGGCCCATCACTGATTTGTTTTCATGCTATCTGTATATATAATTTTATATGTGCTATATCAAGTAATGACAATATTCGAAAATGAATTTGTTGCTATCATCATATGTATATATATATAACTATATATATATGTATATATATATGTATATATATGTGTGTATATATGTATGTATGCCTATGTATATGTATATATATGTAGAAATATGTGTATATTTATGTATATATGTGTGTATATATGTATGTATATACGAAAGAGAATTTCATGTGTGTGTATATATATATATATATTTAGTGGAAATGGTAATTAATAAAAACTGAAGAAAGTGCTCAATATCGTTGTAGAGTAGATATGCTTTTTATTTTTTATTACCGTATCTTTCTGTTAAATTACATTATTGTTTCAGCTACTTGGCCGTTCTTTTTTTTTTTTTTTTTTTTTTTTGACCGTCTGTAAAAATGGCCAAGTAGCTGAAACAATAATGTAACTTAACAGGAAGCTACGGTAATAAAAAATAAAACGTATATATATATATATATATATATATATATATATATATATATATATATATATATATATGTGTGTGTGTGTGTGTGTGTGTGTGTGTGTGTGTTTGTGTTATCTCCTCAATAGAAAGAGAAGAGATCATTTTAGACTGGAGCAATTTTTATTTTTGTTATAATCAAGAATACCCCAATATCGTAACAGTAAGCAGTGTATCACATCCGACCCTCGTGGAGAGGCAGTAAAACAAAACGGTTTTCATGCATTTCATTGGGCGCTTTGGTCTAAATCTAAATTATTCGAATAGATAATTTTAATCTCCTTGGCGCCCAATCACCTGTACCTTGTGCCAAACTTCATCGGCATTTGTTTGCGGCAAACATAGAACAATTTTTAGCAAATAACATATAAGGTCGAGTGTTTTTTGCGTAAGATATTGCATGTCAAGCATCATTCCATTACTGTCAGAGGTTATATGTACTCGGCACCGCTTCCAGCCTTTGAGCGCCAGAACGAATGTGTAAACATTCTTTCTATCTGACTATTATGGCGGTTGAAGAATGCAATTTTGATGAAAAAAAAAGAAACAAAATCGTAATGATAATGCATCGTTCCGCCATTTTCTTTTATTTTATCCCTTGTGTAACTACGCTTCCATCTTTCTGACGTAAGCCATTATAGAAACTAAGTCGATCTCCAAGTAGGAATCCGACGTATAATTATTTTTAAGTTTCCAACTCTTTCTTTCTTTCTTTTTTATCTCGAGCACAGCAAGCTATAATTCATTATATTTATTTTCTGCCGCGCGTTTCATTTTCATTTCAATATTAGTTTCTGATGTGGCTTCGCATCTTTTATATTGTTGTCCGTTTTTTGTTTGTTTGTTTTTTGTTTTTTCGTTACTTTATGAATATTAATTTAAAGTTTTGCTTCGTCTGATAAAAAGGAAGAAAATGCCAACTAAAATAGGAGCATCATGGCACGATAAACTTCCGCTTGACTCACTGAACTGGCCTCTTTTCCGCCATGAGAGACAACGTTATCCCTGAAAGAACGCATGCACAATAATAATTTATAGTAGAGTAGTGCATAACCCCCCCCCCTTCAAGGGGATGTCTAACTCTTTACGTGTCACGATTAACTAACTCAAATTCTGTCTAGTGTCAACCAGTCTCCAATCAACCAATCTCCAATCAACTAGTCTCCAATCCTCTAGATGTTCTCACCGTCCACCTTACATCTCATTAACCCTCAAGCGGTTATTTATTAGTATTAGTTAATCGATGTCTCTGCATCAATTAGTGATTACATAAGCGTAGTGTTAATCCTGACAAAGGACGGACTAAATATAGTTCAAAACGGCACGAAGGTTTTGAAAATAAATCACTTTCTACGAACGATAGCAGGAAGAGAAACCTGAAGGTTAGGTATAACGTTCAACAAGTCAAAGTAGAATAGAAACAAAGAGATGCCAGTCGATATGAAACGTCGTGACGGATATCGAGGCTTACAAGAAAACGAAAGTCTTAAATGTCTTGCTATGGAGCGAACACGGGACAGATCGCCTATAATGCTATTATAACTGAATGGAAAACTTTGGTTATCGCCAAGAGCGGAATGCACTCTCTGAGATTTCTGTTCGCTGTGTCCACCTGTTATCCTTAATAAGAAAACTAATTAATTAAGAGAATACTAGTCAATCTATCTCCCTCCCTCTCTTTCTATCAATCTATCTATCTAGCTAGCTAGCTATCTAGCTATCTTGTGTGCGAGCCTACGTAAAAAAACGTTTAGGAAATGAAAACGTTACATTAATACAGAACTAAATGCCTATTATCTGATGTAAATCAACAACTCGGAAATAAGAGAATTAAATAATATTTCGGATCGTCAACATTCAATCACAGTGATCCACCGAGACTGAGGCCACATTACTCAAGATTAACTATGGAGTTTTTCATCGGCCTCCAATGGATGTTTGTCAAAGGAGCTGGAGCATTCCTACTCAGGGATATAGGTCATCACAACACAAGTAAAAGAACTAAATCTTGAATTCGAAGAAAGACCATATTCATTATGCTAATATATATATATATATATGTGTGTGTGTGTGTGTGTGTGTGTGTGTGTGTGTGTGTTTCTATTATTCTACATATTTTTATATCTACATACTTTAGTGTATCATACTTTAGCAATCATCAGTGCAGGAAGTGACAATTGCTACTGGTCCAGGGTCGAGAGATTCCAAACCAGTTACAAAGTCACCTTTGACTCTATTTGCTAGGACGTTTGCGGAATTCTCAACATATCAATTGATTTTACAAAACAATATGAGCTCATTTCTTAACATAATTGCCATTCTGGTGAATGCACTATTGAAGTCGATGTTTCAGATTTGAAGACCGCTTTTGAAGATTTTTAGATAAAACTTTCGGGCCTAGTAGTGGAGTTATGTTTTGTTTCTTCTATATCATTAAACTGGATTACTTGGAGGAGTTTTAGAAGGCAGAAGTCTAATCATCCTGAGACTATATAATGGGTGAGGAAGCATTTTGCATTAAAATTCTAAAGGAATTATGCGAAACTTTACAAATATACGCCGGTGAATGGTCATGATCAAGCCCTTCTCTCTTTCCGTTTATAATCAAAGCGTCGTTTAGCTTCCTTAAGACCTGGGCATAGTTCACTGTTGTTATTGTTCTTTGGTTTTCAAGGTTATCCATCAGTATCACACCATCTGGTGTTTCAAAAAACGATGGTAATAACTTTTTGAACTGACCTTTGAGATTTTAAATTAATAGGTCCTGAAGATCTAGATGGAGGCCATTGCTTTAATTATTTCTTGTTTGTTTTTTTGTTTTTTGTTTTTGTTTTTATTCGATTCAGAATCATACTAGTAAGTTCAAGTTTAGCCACGGGCAATAATTTTTGCTTTCCGTTTGTTTCAATTCTGTTTGATAATATGAAGTAGAGATTGCTTCGAAGATTCTATTGATCAGACCACAATAGTTCAGGGCCCATTCTACTGTAAGCTTGCCCAGTCTCAAATTATCAGGAAGAATTAAACTTGCTGATCCGTAGAAAATATCTAAACATGTAGCTATCTGATTATCCGTTAATTCTTTTAAAAAAGTCAACGTTGGATGTTCCGTTTTTTTTTATTTTTAGGGCATGCGAAATTATAAGATTAATTTGCATATGAAAAATTAAATTACTGGTGCAACTCTACTATTTCATATGAATATTAGGTGAGACGTCGTAAAGACAATTTTTCAAGCAATTTTTTTAAAGTATGTACACTTGTGTATATAGAAAAATATAGTGATTGTTCGTCTGCTTCTTCGTTTCATTGTTTGTTGCTTGCTTTTGCAATAGACCCTCATTACTATGTATAATGAGGAATCACATTACGTTTGGCAGTCGGATAAGTATATTCCATTTTGACCATGTGGTCTGCTTCTGCGCTTGACATAAAAAGAAAAACATGGCGTTTTACTTTATTTTTAACATGACGTGCAGAAACTAAAAAGTAATAAAATAAGATTATTAGTAAGAAGTTGGGTGTTTGGGACAGAATTGCGCCAGGTGTTAATCAGTGGTTATCTGGAAACGCCGAGTGTGCGTCGAGGGAAGTAAAAACTACATATTTTCCAATTCACTATTCATTCACTATTTCTAATCCGTTCCTGTCATCTAATGCTTGGTATAATCATTTCGTACAACTCATGGCGTTTTACTTTACAGGCTATTTCCACCCTAAAAGTTAGTTTTATTCATTATATCCGTTATATAAAGAGCAATTGTCTGTGTCTTTGTATGTCTCGCTAATAATTGAAAAATACTAAACAAACCCCATAAAGTTGGTATATTTTTTAAATCGGTACAACCCCGAACAAATATCTAAAATGTAGAGAAATATTCATTCTTTGGGAATCAAATGGCCATTTCCATCATTCAATGTTATCAATAAATAAGCACAATTTTTAATGTTATCAATAAATAAGCACAATTTTTAATGTTATCATGTAAAGGAAGTAACTCTGATTTTTTCCACGGAGTTGTTTCCCTTACGTCGACTCGAGTTATGTCTATGTGGGTGTCCAGAGAGAGGAAGGTACTGGGTGGAAAAAAAAGATAGCGTTGGGGATGAGGTGGGGGAAAACGGGTGATAGTAAAAAAGAAAAATAGAAGTTACGTTAGACTTTTGTCCTGGAAAATACCGAGTAGTCCTGCTAGTAAAATATTTAAAAATAGGAATGTTACCATATGTTATATATTAGTAAAGGCTTGGCGAAAAAAAAAACGAAGAAAAAACATAGGGTTCTTGATTCGATCCTGGGCAACATCTTTCTGCTATTTGGATCTAGAAATAGAGGAAAGTAATGAAGAGCATAAAATAGAATGACATTTTTATTGAAATGAAAGAATATTAAAAAAAAGACATTTTTATATGCGGTATTTTTAATTTTAATTATGTTCTTTTTTTTTTAAATTAATGGAAGTAAATTAAAATGTCCGTGGCTACTATTTTAGAATCATCGATATTTTCTTTCTCCTTTTATTAAAATGCGCTCGTTTTATAAAACTGCATGGATCGGGGTATCGCGTCACATATTTTGTGTGTTACTGGTGGGTGTGCGCGCAATACGCTAATAATACCTGCGATGTCGAGTGATTGCAGATATATTTATGAATACGTGCGCTTGAATTTAAACAAAATCAAGCAAAATAAAAGTAGATTATGGCACAGAAAGAAAACTCGTAAATAGGGATCAACGACAGGTGTTCATCGACTGCAATATTAAATGAAATAGTTAAAAATAACTTCTAAAAAGAACACTCTGATAACGAAAATCTCCCCGAAGGTTCAACAAATATTGGATTCCCCATAATTTTGCAATAGCACAATAAAATGAATGTAATGTTTGACCAATCAATATCTTTTTATTAAATTTTGTAATTTACTCAACTGTAAATAAAAAATTTCTATGCTGCTATATTCAGGGAAATATTATGAATTAAAACGGAGCTTTTTGTTTGTGTGATGGAAATGTAGATTCCATGAACAAAGTTTCTTTCTTAGAACTGAACGCCTGTGGAACTCTCTTTCGATTGTCTGCTTTCCAGCTGGCTAAAATCTGATTGTCTTCAAGTCCAATTAGGAAAATATTCATTCTTCAAGTCTTGTAGAGAAATATTCGTTCTTTGGGAATCAAATGCCCATTTCCATCATTCAATGTTATCAATAAATGAGCACAATTTTTAATGTTATCATGTTAAGGAAGTAACTCAGATTTTTTTCCACGGAGTTGTTTCCCTTACGTCGACTCGAGTTATGTCTATGTGAATGTCCAGAGAGAGGAAGGTGCTGGGCGGAAAAGAAAGATAGCGTGGGGATGAGGGGGGGGCGGTACGGGTGATAGTAAAACAGAAAAATAGAAACCACGTTACTCGTTTAGTATGGTATTTTAATTTATGCAGAATATGCATTTATGTTACATAAGAAGGGCTGTCCCCCTGCTCATGTAAGTAAGAAGGCAGACTAGATAAATGATATTAGAAAAAGGCTAGAATCGAACCCTGTAGGCAAGTGTTAAATGATAATGGATAATTGAAATCCTGGGAATGAAGACGATTATTAATTCTTTAGAAATAAATAAATATTATTTATGTCAGAAAAAGAGCAATTTTCCAGTCTTTTAGAAATAACTGGATATTAAAATAATGGACGATGAGAGCTTATAGATAATGATTAAAAATAGGTTAGATATTGAACAATCAAAATTGGGAATTCTTTGTTTGCCAAAAGTGGCTTGGGCAGACTTATGTAAAAACCACGTGAAATTTAGTCACGTTGGTTAGCAGCACACCTCTGACGTCACAAACAAAGGAGATTCTCAATATATTGAGATGGGATTCGAAGTTAGTTAATGGGAGGATCAGAGAATCACAGACAGTCACAGACGAGAGTCGGACAGCGTCTCAGTGGAGCTGATCCCCTTAATGGTGTAGGGGGAGAGGAGACCATGTAATCAAAAGGCTTGAATCCCTGACATAATTAATCGGCCGGCTGATGAACAAAGAAATCACCATATATATTTTGTAATTGTTTGTCTTTGTGTGTCGGCATTACAAACGAAAGGTAAATATGTTTTGATTATCATCATCTTAAATTAACTTTGTATAACTCCCTCCAAGTATTATGTGTCCTCCCCGCCATCATCAATAATGTCTCTCCCCTGCTCTGTGTTAACAACGAATGTATAAATGTCTCAGCTTCGTATTATAATATGATAAAAGAATTACTATCACAGTCGTCATGATGTACCAAGAATATAACTGTCTCTCCCTCAGTAATGTCATTATCACCCTCTTGTTATGAGCCCCGTTATATGTGTCTCCAATTTGTACCAATTACGCAACATTTATTACTATATACTATGAAGACAATTCTGTAGACATTATTATATCAAACCTAATATATAGTAGTGAGATCAGAAATCCAAACTAATATATATATATATATATATATATATATATATATATATATATATATATATATATATATATATATATATATATATAGGCAGAAAGTCTGACTGAGCACGACTGAGTTCTTCTTTTTCCTGATTTTGTTAATTAACTTTTTAATTTGCCGAGCGGTCTTTATTATTTTGGCTGGCATGTTGTATATCATGGCGCGTCGTAGTTGTTTTTCGGCCATATTTTTCTCAAGCGCTTTAAAACGGTGCACCCGATCGTCGTCAAGAGCGATTTCTGTTGTTGTCATTTTCTTTATTAAGGTTTGATGCATTTATAGCTAGTTCTATTGCTTTTATATTGTTTGCTATAAAGGTGGGTGCAGGATAGGTAGGGGCGTATTATTTTTATTTTTAATTTTCCCATTTTGTATTTTATTTATTTAGTTTATTTATTCTATTATCATTGAATACAGTTAGTATATTTACCCGGATATAAAATGTGATCCGGTTAATAAGGGACTATAGTTTTTTTTTAATTAGTACGGCTTCTAGTAGTTTAGTCTTCGTATGTAATTGTTCAGATATACAATTTAAGTATTGCTAGTTAAGATATTTCTAATGTCGGACGATTTTAGTTTTCTTTTCATGAATTGTTGGGTGTTGTTTTAATATATATATATATATATATATATATATATATATATATATATATATATATATACATATAAATATATATATATATACATACATATAAATATATATATATATATATATATACATACATATAAATATATATATATATGTGTGTGTATACATCTATATATAATGCCCATATAAAAATAGTCCAGATAATATTTCGATAAAATATGGGCATATAATTGTAAATATCAAATGTCTGTAGAACTATGCATATTTAAGCAAATGTTATTAAATAACTTGTAATGTTTGTTTGTTCGGTGAATATACTTTATATATATATATATATATATATATATATATATATATAAACAACTATATACACATATATACACATATGCATATATATAATTATATATATGAATATATATACAAATATATATGCATATAAATATATATATTAATATATATAAAACATATATGCATATAAATATATATATAAATATATATATAAATATATATATATAAATATATATATATCAATATATATATATAAAGATATATACATATAAAATATATACATATATAAATATATATATTTATATATTATATATATTTAAATATATATATAAATATAAATACATATATAAATATATATAAATATATACATATATAAAAATATATATATACAAATATATATATATATAAATATATATATAATTAGATATATAAATATATATATATATAAATATATATATTAATATATACAGATATATATAAATACAGATATATACATATATATGTAAATATCTATATAAATATGTATAAATATATATATATATATATATAAATGTATATATAAATATATAATAAATTGCACAGGCAAACAACGTCGCAGCACACAAGAGCCATGACAGTCAACGAACCGGAAGTCCAAGACTCGAGTTTCCCCCTCATTCGGGCTCATCAGTTAGGCACATCCGAACTAAGGATTCGAAACCCGAGTCTCTTGCATGCGAGGCAAGCACTCTACCAACTGAGCAAACGCCCCGATCGCAAGAATTTCTATTAACCAACACAGATCAAGCAAACCGCGCCGAAATCCGACTGTGAAATGAACCTACTTCTGAACATGCAGAATTTCAAGTGCAACGTGAACCGATATCTTGCTGCCCAACTCCCTACACAGTACCCCTGATGCCTATGTACCTGATAGCAGCACCCAAACAGGGCACATTGCCACTTTGTTGTAGGGCGCTACTATCAGGTACATAGGCATAAGGGTACTGTGTAGGAAGTTGGGCGGCAAGATATCGGTTCACATAGCACTTGAACTTCTGCATGTCAGTACAGTTGGGGAAGCAGGGACTCGGAAGGGAATTCCAAAGTCTAGCTGTTCTGGGAGAAGAAACTACTGGAGTAGAAGGCTCTCTTACATCTAGGGATCTCTACTGTGAAGGGGTGAATTTAGCTGCTTGTCGGGTTTGTCGGAGATATTTACGTCGAGAGGGCACAAGTGCTTGCAGTTCGCCAGAGTATTCACCGTTAAAGTACTTGTAGAACAGGCAGAGGGATGCAACATTTCGTCGATGGGATAGAGGCTGAAGTTTAGATGATAATTCAGGACCTATCAGATTGGCGACTCTCTTTTGAATCTTGTCTAGGATCGAGAGACTAGTGGCAGATGCACCAGCCCAAATATGACAGCAATACATACATGGGGGAATGGTGGCGTTATAAAGGTATATGATACTTTCGGGCGTTAATATCTTTCTAGCACGGTAGAGAGAACCTACCTTCTTCGCAGCGGTCCTGGCAATACTCTCAATGTAATTGTTCCAACTCATGTTTCCTGTGGGCGTTAGGCCAAGGAGTTTAAAAGGTGTACTTTCAGATAAATAGTCATTGGCCATTGCTATTGGTGGTAGAGAAGGTTTCTTGTAATTATTGAAGGAAACAGGTTTAGTCTTCGCAGCATTGAATGTGACGATCCATTTATGTCCCCATTCAACTAAAGATCGGGACTCATACTCTAGTGTTTCTGCCAATTCCTTACATATGTGTCCATTTGTTTTCCTGTCGTGTCTGTTATAGAGTGTGGTGTCGTCAGCATATATACCCATCTCACAGGCAATTTTGTCATGGAGGTCATTTATGAATATTAGGAATAACAGCGATCCAAGGATAGACCCCTGAGACACTGCTGCATTTATATCCTATTGTTTAGATGTACGACCGTCGAGGACAACCTGATTTTTCTCTTATCTAAGAAGGATTTAATTATGTTATGTATTCTTCCAGTGATACCATATGATCTGATTTTCCTGAGAAGACCTTCATGCCATACCCTGTCAAAAGCCTTAGATATATCTAGAGCTACCGCTCTACCCTCCCCCGCTTTGTCCAGTGACTGGTATATACGTTCTGAGATTACAGTTAGGATGTCTGCTGTGGAACGGGCTTGCGTAAATCTATATTGTTGGTCGGTCAGAAGTTTAGCATCTGTAAGGTGGTGGACCAGAGCTTGGTTAATTATGGTCTCAAATATTTTGGCGAAAAGTGGGAGAAGGCTAATGGGGCAATAATTTACTGGGTCGGTTCTTTCGCCAGAATTTTTCAAAACTAGTACTACAGAAGCAGTTTTCCAGCAGGCAGGAAAGCAAGATTCATTAAGGCATTTGTTGTAAAGTTTGGAGAGAATTAGAGCTCATTCAGTGGAGCACTTATTTAATAGCATAGTCGGGATGAGATCAAGTCCACATTCTTTTGAAGTGTCAAGATTTCTTACGATAGCATGCACCTGAGAAGGTGTGATTTTCAGATCGTCTAGTGTGGCGTCTGTCCGCAAAGGAAAGTCAGGAAGGGTGTGGTTGAAAGGGACTAGTGTGGAGTTGGAGGCAAACCGACTGGCAAGCATTTTAGTCTTCTCAGTTGCAGAGCAAACAACCTCGTGATTGTTGGATAGTGAGGGAATTGTTTATTGCCCATTATTTACTACACTGTTGTAGATGTTCCAGAAGTCGCGGGTTCCTAATTTCTGTGATTCGATGCGTTTTTAGGTGGCTTCAGTAAATTCTCTCTTAGCTGTCGCTATTTCTTTCTTACAGTTACTTATGGCTTCTATATACTTCTGCTGTTTGTAATGGACTTATGTCGGTTAAATTAGCGGTACGCATGCTGCCTTTGCGCTATTGCAAATGCACAAGTAGAAGTAAACCATTGGGGAGAGTGGGGTTTGCTATAAAATTTGTGCGTGGGAACATGTGCGTCAATTGCCATTTTGAACCATTAAGTGGCCTCATTTGTGCACTGTTCAGCAGGAAGTGAAAAGATATTTTGCCATGGGGCCTCCCTGATCAGATCCCTGATGCTCTCCTAGTCAGACTTTTTATAATATCTCGTTGTTTCGAGCAGTGGTTCTCCGGTTTTGGCTTTAAAGTTTATACCATTACCACTGCATGATCGGCGTTCTCAAGTGGGCTGTGGGCATTAGTTACACAGTCATCGGGAACTGTGGTCAGAAACAGATCTAGAAATATATATATATATATATATATATATATATATATATATATATATATTTCTATATATCTGTGTGTATGTATATATAAATATATATAAGTATATATATATATAAATATATAAATATATATAGAGATATATATATCAATATATATATATATATATATATATATACACGTTTTATTTTTTATTACCGTATCTTTCTGTTAAGTTACATTATTGTTTCAGGTATTTGGCCGTTTTTTGGCCGTCTGTAGCATCCTCAGACTTTTTCAGTAATGTATCTATATATATAAATATATATATATATATATATCAATATATATATATATATATATCAATATATATATATAAATATATATATGTAAATATATATATATAAATATATAAATAAATATATATATAAATATATATATAAATATATATATAAAGATATATTTATTCATATATATAAATATATATATATTTATTTATATATAAATATATATATATATTATGTATATATAAATATATCTATATAAATATATATATAAATAAATATATACATATATATACATATATACATATATATTTATATATATACATATATATACATGTATATTTATATATTTATACATATATATACATGTATATTTATATATATATATACATATACATACATGTATATTTATATATATACATATACATACATGTATATTTATATATATACATATACATACATGTATATATATATACATATACATACATGTATATTTATATATATACATATACATACATGTATATTTATATATATATATATATATACTTACAGAAATTAGTTTTTCATGCTTTCATAATGATCAGTTCACATTGTGATATTCCTACTCATCAGAAAATTCGAATCTAGCTACAAAGTCACCTTTGACTCCATTTCTTAAAATGTTACCTTTAGGCCATCAAAAATTGCCATGAGAATTTAAGGAAATTCAACACCTATAAATGCCAAATTTGGGCACAACTGTAAGCAGTCGAGAGGATTCAAGCAAGAGTAAACGGTGAACGTTGCATAACGCTAGTTTGTTGCTTTTTGTTTTTATTTCCCAGACAGTGCACGACTTTAATACTTTAAAGGTGATAATTATTGATAATAATAGAAATATTTGTATATGACAAAAGCGATATATTCCAAATTCTAAGGTGTTATCTGCCATTACTTGTTTTAACATTACAAAACGTTAACTCTTCACAGTTTCGTAGCGCAGGAACAACTGCATGATTATTATGTTAATATTGAATGATTCCCACATTGACTCTTCAGAAAATATGAACTTTGTAACTTTAAAAAGAAAAGAAAAATAAATTAGCATGATCACATAAATCCGAAAAAATCCGAAGAATATCTGCGTGTGTTATGATATGAGATCCATATACGCCGGAGAGTCCACACAATGTTATATTTGGTCTTTGGGTTTATTCGAAACTTCTAAGGGACGATAATAATTGGTATCTTTCCAAACGAATTCTTCTTTTACAAAGGAATTTGCAGCTTGTATGATATCCATCTTGTAAGATTTGTTATTTGGAATGGCTATATTATTCGGTTAAAATTGTATTTCTTCTCTAGTAAAACTTTTGACATAATTTGCTGTATCAATCAGCCTAACGTTTGGAGCAGAAATATGTTTGTGGGAAAAATATGATTTTTCAATTGTATTTCACTCTTTATTTATACCAATCCTTTTATTTTATTGATCTCAATTTATGTTAAATGCAAATACAGAGCACATATAAATAGGTTGTTGTTGTTTCTTCTTCTTCTTCTTCTTCTTCATCCAATGCCAGCAGTCGCAGGTGAAATGTGAACAAATTCCGATTGCCAGAGTTCTTAGTCAGCCATTGCAGCAACTAGCTAAGTTCCTGCCAGACTAGTTTCCTCTTCAATAATGGATTTCATGTTACACATGGACGTTCAACTCTCCTTTTTGCATCTGGAATCCAAAGTAGGAACTTTTCTGCCGGTTCATCAATACATATAAATAAATATACTGTGGCAATCGCTTTATTGCAGATTAGTAAAATATCAATATTTCACTAAATATACGTCACAACAAAATGAAAATTACATCATCAAGCGATTCCTTTAAGGTTAGTTATTTCAAAAAATGTTATTCAAATTCATGCGATATTCACGAAGTTATGACATTTTATTGTTTATCGATGAATTTCCACTGCTCATCGCTTTATTGCAGGTCTCTTAAAATGTTGTATTAAGGCAAAAATACAATGTCTTATTTTGCGAACTTTACTTTTTATTATATTTTTCTGTCAAAGAATAATAAACAAAAGCATATCCTAGGTATGGGCATCATATAAATTAATTATTTATCGGCATATCCGCTATATTTTAAATAACTTAAAAAAACCTTTTGTCACCCGATGAAGTCAATTCTTTGATCTTAAAAGGAGATATGGCTCTGTCAACGTCAACTATGTTCCTCCACAAGGCATCCTTTGAAGTAAATTGTTCTCCTTCCCCAGAAACTCTTCTTTTTAATATTGACCAGAGATATTCAATGGGGTTAAGGTCTGGAGAACACGGTGGTCAGGTCATGAGAGCTTCCCCAACAAATCCCATAGATTCAAGGAAGGATGCAGTCACCCCAAGCAGAATGGGATGGTACATTGTCATGTATAAAAATCATCTGAAAATGACATGACAATGGTAGGTCATCTAGCCATGTCGACAAATGATTATCCAAAAAGGCTGTGTACGCATTGCTGGTAAGCTTTACACCCCCTCACACTAGACATGGCCCAACCAACTTATCCCCAATGATTCCCACCCAAAACATGATGCCTCCACCTCCTTGTTGGCGATAAACTCTGTAACGGATCGGAGTTTCGTTCGGGTCTCAAACTTTGGTCCATCTATCCGGACCGTCAAGAGTAGCATGGGCCTCATCCCTAAATAGGGCCTGTTGGAAATCCATTTTCATGTAATTCTGTGCCCAAGCCATTCGTTTTTCCCTATGGTGTTTGCTCAATGGAGGCATTGGAAGAGGTTTTATGTTCCTTGCAATCTCATTCAACACATGGTATCAAGCATGCTTGAATCTTGGAGCGATTTCAGCTTTTGCAAAAACGAAAGTACTAGTGTTGTTTGTGATTTGGTTGACTTCCCTACGAGATTTTGAATATCACGAACTAAAAGGTTTCTTTTGATGCCCTTGTTTTTCTGAATTTGGTGTTCGGGTTGTTCCAGAATGCAGCCAAGGTTTTTGGATCCCATTCCAGCTCCGTAGCTAAATTTTTGATGGACGATCCTTCTGCAAGTCTAGCAACTATCCTTTGCTTTTCGATAATCTTTAATCGCCTGATTTTTTAGCATTGTAAGAGATCTGCAATCAAGTGATGGACAGTAACATTTCTTTGATAATAAATAAAATTCAATAACTTCGTGAATATAGCATGAATTTGAATAAAATTTTGGGAAATAACTAAACTTAAAGCAACTCTTTGATGATACAATTTGCATTTTTTGTGACGTATATTTAGGGAAATATTGATATTTCACTAATCTGCAATAAAGCGATTGACACAGTATCAAACTGTTATTCATCTTACCATATATGTATTTTAACATGTCAAATCGTTCACCACAGTAAAAATAATGGATTACCCCATATGCATAATTTGGGTCCTCAAAGATTTTATCTTCCAATCTGGAATTAGCTTTAAATTAACCCGCAATTCATTCGGGAATATACCAGTATTCCTGGCTTTGGATTTTGCAATGTTATTGTATCCTCATTCGTTCAACAATTGAGTATCCTTTTTACACTATCGTTTCAAATTTTCAAGTCACGTACACACACTGACCACATAAATAAAATTCTCTTTGAATGTCTGACGTTATTTTTTGTTACTTT
The DNA here is from genome assembly GCF_053919585.1 of Euprymna scolopes. Lineage (NCBI taxonomy): Eukaryota > Metazoa > Mollusca > Cephalopoda > Sepiida > Sepiolidae > Euprymna > Euprymna scolopes. The sequence goes on along the minus strand of NC_136490.1, from coordinate 35,623,421 downwards.
AACTTTGATGGCGTCATAAATTATCTCTCCGCGCGTCTTTCCACCCATATTTAATTGCTGACGTCTCAAAACGATAACGTTATCCATTTCTGACGCCATTAGGATATTCCTGATATATTCCTCCTGTTTTAGTGTTTGACGCCATCCCTTTGTGATATGACCCCCTTTGTGACGTCATCTAGTGGACACGAGGGCAAACAAACAATAAAAACAAGTAATTGCAGTTTTCTCTCCCACAATGAGAAATGTGACACAAAACCGAAAAGTGGGATTGAAAAGTCAGCGCTCTCGAGCAGAACTCTGGTATAAAAAAAAATGTCTGGCACCTCGTTGACCTTGGGTGGTGGTGGCCTCACGCAGTTCCCAATAAACTAACCCCTTCTCAAAAAGAGAAGGTAAAATCTGGGAGGGTGGACCTCCTAGAACTGCACAGGACCAACAATACACCGCAGTCAACTAGAAGAAGGTCGTTATGTTGGGACAGCCCGTGGCAGCGCCACAGCCATCCACAGAGTTTTAGTAATACGTAGATTTTGACGATTTAAGCGGATGCTCGTGATTAGCTTGAATTTATTAAAACTGCAGCCATTAATACGTGGCAGAAGTTATTAAAAGCATTTGAGGTCAGTTGAATATGGCGGCCATTTTTAAAGAAATATGGCGTCACCAAGGCAACACCTCACATAAACGAACGAAACTTACGATACCTGAATGAGAAATGCGGCAATTAACAATGCAGGCTGGACAGGGGCATACAATGCGCGGACCCCACGTTTTCACCCGCCATCATTCAGAAGCACAAATGCGAAAATTACGTACGCATTAACGCCTCCAGAAGAGTAAGCATTCATTCGTTTGCTCTGAAATCCCGCCAAATGAGACTATGGTCTCCGTATTGCGGGCTCGTTTTGTAATGGGTGTTCTAACACGAAATCTATTATCATACTAAATGTAAGCAAATCAACGTTCATTTTGATAATGCATGTTTGCCTATATAGTTTAATAATACAAAATACATGCATGTTTGCCTATATAGTTTAATAATACAAAATACATGCATGTTTGCCTATATTGTTTAATAATACAAACTACATGCATGTTTGCCTATGTAGTTTAATAATACAAAATACATGCATGTTTGCCTATATAGTTTAATAATACAAAATACATGCATGTTTGCCTATATAGTTTAATAATACAAAATACATGCATGTTTGCCTATATAGTTTAATAATACAAAATACATGCATGTTTGCCTATATAGTTTAATAATACAAAATACATGCATGTTTGCCTATATAGTTTAATAATACAAAATACATGCATGTTTGCCTATATAGTTTAATAATACAAACTACATGCATGTTTGCCTATATAGTTTAATAATACAAAATACATGCATGTTTGTCTATATAGTTTAATAATACAAAATACATGCATGTTTGCCTATATAGTTTAATAATACAAAATACATGCATGTTTGCCTATATAGTTTAATAATACAAACTACATGCATGTTTGCCTATATAGTTTAATAATACAAACTACATGCATGTTTGCCTATATAGTTTAATAATACAAACTACATGCATGTTTGCCTATATAGTTTAATAATACAAACTACATGCATGTTTGCCTATATAGTTTAATAATACAAAATACATGCATGTTTGCCTATATAGTTTAATAATACAAACTACATGCATGTTTGCCTATATAGTTTAATAATACAAAATACATGCATGTTTGCCTCTATAGTTTAATAATACAAACTACATGCATGTTTGCCTATATAGTTTAATAATACAAAATACATGCATGTTTGCCTATATAGTTTAATAATACAAAATACATGCATGTTTGCCTATATAGTTTAATAATACAAACTACATGCATGTTTGCCTATATAGTTTAATAATACAAACTACATGCATGTTTGCCTATATAGTTTAATAATACAAAATACATGCATGTTTGCCTATATAGTTTAATAATACAAACTACATGCATGTTTGCCTATATAGTTTAATAATACAAAATACATGCACGTTTGCCTATATAGTTTAATAATACAAACTACATGCATGTTTGCCTATATAGTTTAATAATACAAACTACATGCATGTTTGCCTATATAGTTTAATAATACAAACTACATGCATGTTTGCCTATATAGTTTAATAATACAAAATACATGCACGTTTGCCTATATAGTTTAATAATACAAACTACATGCATGTTTGCCTATATAGTTTAATAATACAAAATACATGCATGTTTGCCTATATAGTTTAATAATACAAAATACATGCATGTTTGCCTATATAGTTTAATAATACAAACTACATGCATGTTTGCCTATATAGTTTAATAATACAAAATACATGCATGTTTGCCTATATAGTTTAATAATACAAAATACATACATGTTTGCCTATATAGTTTAATAATACAAAATACATGCATGTTTGCCTATATAGTTTAATAATACAAACTACATGCATGTTTGCCTATATAGTTTAATAATACAAAATACATGCATGTTTGCCTATATAGTTTAATAATACAAACTACATGCATGTTTGCCTATATAGTTTAATAATACAAAATACATGCATGTTTGCCTATATAATTTAATAATACAAACTACATGCATGTTTTCCTATATAGTTTAATAATACAAAATACATGCATGTTTGCCTATATAGTTTAATAATACAAACTACATGCATGTTTGCCTATATAGTTTAATAATACAAAATACATGCATGTTTGCCTATATAGTTTAATAATACAAAATACATGCATGTTTGCCTATATAGTTTAATAATACAAACTACATGCATGTTTGCCTATATAGTTTAATAATACAAAATACATGCATGTTTGCCTATATAGTTTAATAATACAAAATACATGCTCAAATATATATTTTGGGGGTAAGTTATGTTTTTTATTATGTTCTTTTAACACAACTTAATCATAAAACAATTTTAGCCATTGGTTTTTATAAGACTGTTTTTTTCTAGATAGTTATGTATTTCTCTCGTTACTCACTTTCTTTTTTGATTTATCCACGCTATAATATTTCTTAATGTCTCTATGAGTATCTATAGAGAAAGTTACCACCACATACCAAAAACACGTATATATCGCAAAAATATAAGAATCTTTACTTCTATATAAAGCTAAAAAACGATTACAATGCTGAACATATAGTATCTGCCACAGAGATAAAACACAAAGAAACACCACATGAAATCAGGAAAACTGAAATTGTACAAGTATAACCTAACCCCCGCTTTTTTGCTTTTCGTGTTACAATAAACTGGTGCCACGCCAAATAAATAAGGTGGGTCAAGAAGGGTGGAAAGATCGAGGAGGGATGGCACTAAGCAGATCTCCACTTGATGAATGCGAAGAAGACTTGGACTTTAAGGAGGTTTACTGGCACTCAAATTTTAGTGACGACCTATGGTCTCTACCAGCGAAAAATCAATGGTAAACAGCTATTGCGATAACGCAGAATAATTAGGTTATCGAAAAAGCTAGTGGTTACTAGAAATCTGAGCAGACTTGTTATCAAAGAAAATTTTTGATGTTAACTTGCGTGAAAACTCCTAGTGAGTTAATAATAATAATAATAATAATAATAATAATAATAATAATAATAATAATAATAATAATAATTTGGAGGTCCTGGTAGCTGACACCATCAAATCCAGAGAAATTAAAAAAAAGGAACTTGAAAAAGAATACCAAAGAAGAACTAGACTATGAAACTCATGACCATGCACAATGCACTACATCCAAAGGATGATGTTGACCGACACTACATTAAAAGGAAATACGGAGGAGGAGCTCTGGTTAGTTTAGAAAACGGTGCATGTGGAATATATATATATATATATATATATATATATATATATATATATATATTGCGTATTAAGGCAGCATGCTTTCATTTACACATACATTGTTTAACAGCACATAGTATTTCTGCTTAATCGTCTTTTTTATGTAATTTCTCCATTTTTCGTATGGTCGTTCTAATATCTCGGTCGAATAAAAAAAAGTCCCATAGTCGTCTTCGTCCATCTGTTTTTTTTTTTGGGGGGGGGGTCAAGTACTTTCAACTGATTTTCTTCAGTCGTATCCAGGCAGTTTTTGATTATTGTTTCGTTTAAAATCTGGATGTCTTTCTGCTACAGTTCAAATTACATTTAAATTACTTAAAATAGTCAAGCGTCTCGTGTGTTTTAACATGTTAAGAACGTGGCTAAAATAAATATACAATACTTTTAAAGTGTGATTTACAAAATGGTACAGAAGTTAGTTTTTAAAATTTTATTTAATTAATTCATAAATTTAGCTCACAAGATATATATAGATATACACATGTAACTATATGTGCACATACACACACACACGCATATATATATATATATATATATATATATATATATATATATATATATATATATATATTATGAATTACTAACTAGCTCTACCTACGTATTGAGCACTTTTGAAGTAAATACTTAGAGTTTACGCATAAATCTGTACTTTCGTATATTAAATTTATGTGAGTAAATGAAGTAGTTATATATATATATATATATATATATATATATCATTCAAACACTATCGTGTTTGAATATATGGTTAAGTGGCAGTTTTAGTCATTTAGAACTGTTTAAAGCTTCACCGCTCACTCATTTTTCGACCAAATTTCAAACAATTATTACAGTTTGTAGATCACCTTCTCAGTTATATTGTGAAAAAAATTCAATTTCTGTTCAGTAAGACAAAAGTTATACAGAATTTTCTGGTGTAAGGAGGTGAGCGACGCTTTTTATGGCTGATTTCCATAGCAACCACGTCGCTTCAGCAACTACTGTTGCTACTAATTCACTGTTGTCGCTAAAAGAGAAGTAACAAGTGAAACAGAGATAATGAAAGCATGAAAGGGAGATAATTGGGGGGATTTTATTGAAAGCTGACGAATGCCATACATTGTTATTACATATGTGTTTATCGGGGAAAAAAACTTAATTTAAAATATTGCTACATTAAGAATTTTTTTAATTCAATTTATAAGATTATATAATCAATTAATGCTGCAGTATTTTAAGTTATAAATTTATTATATTTTTTACTAGAATATCTTGTCCTTTTCTTTTCCAGTTTTAAGAACTAGTCCTTTAATTTTTCTATGATTAAGCTTAACCATATTACTTTTCATGCTCGCATTTTTCTACTTTTAATATATATATATGTGTGTGTGTGTGTGTGTGTGTGTGTGTGTGTGTGTGTGTGTGTGTGTGTGTGTGTGTGTGTGTGTGTGCGTGTGTGTGTGTGTTGGATAATTATGTACCCAGGCACTTTAAAATGTTGTTACTGTTTTCAAAATCTACAGTGTTAATTTTTGGCTGTTTAGCTCATATATACAGAGCTTCCAGTATTTTTAATCTTTTTATGTTTGGAGCCATATGAATGATTTTTGTGTTTTCAACTAGGATTTTTTTTTAATTCGGAATGTGGGCAACGATGTTTTTTTTTTTTAAGTCTTGCCAAATCGACCTTATATCTGAAAGGTGTGGCGTTAATCGTGTGTCCAATGTAGCTATCAATATTTCTATTTTTGGAGATGCATTCTCCCAAGGGGAATCTGAACTGGCAGACTACAACTGTTTCATTGACTGATTTTGTTGCCCGGGAAGTGTTGTGTTTAATTATAAGGTTAGCAATTGTTAATTTCTTGTAGTAAATGATAAATCTGATCTTATTATTATTGACTGAGGATATATATCGATGTATTATACTCCTTGGTACCTTTTCATCTGATTTAAAGTTATGGTCTAGCTGGTTGCGATAGATAGAATCAATTATTCATGGTCTAGCTGGTTGTCACGTAATAAATTAATCCCACCCCATTAATTTATTCTATTGCAACCAGCTAAAACAAAAATGGAATTATAAGGTGAAGGTCGAACGATGGCATTAAGAATATGCATGCGTAACGTAATAGCTATTGGTTCATGTTTAAATCTTTAGCCTTGCAGCAAGCATATCTCCATAGCTCAGGCATTAACGTAAAAGGAAAAAGTAAATCGTAATGTTTTAATTTCGATTCTCAGTGGTGGCGCACGAGTAATTTTTGTTTTACTTTTTAAATCATTACCATATATTGGGTCCAATATAATATAATAATAAATACGCAAACTGCATTAATCAATATATATATATATATATATATATATATATATATATATATATATATATTGCTTTAAACAAAATGGCCGGCAAAACCTTTCATCAACAGACTCTTTATTATCAATTTATTATTAATCGTTTATTATAAAATAAACAAATAAATAAAATAACTCGCAAGAACAGACTTCTGAGGTATACGTGTAAATTTTACCGAAGAAGAGGGGGGAAACCCCGGTGGGAATACGAATAAAATATATACAATAATATAAAATATATGTACAAGTAGGGCAATTTTGGATATATATATATATATATATATATATATATATATATATATATATATATATATATATATAGAGAGAGAGAGAGAGAGAGAGAGAGATAGATAGATAGATCGATAGATAGATAGATAGATAGATAGATAGATACTAGCATGGGTGCCCGGTGTTTATGAGGTGCGTGTTGAACAAAAAAAAAAAAAAAAAGTGGTAGTAGGAAGGCAGGCTCAAACCCGTACCGCGAAGGAGGAAAAGAACGTGAAAAAAACATGACGTCTTTGCTGTTACGATTACCGCCAAACCGGAAGTGACGTAGGCTTAAATTAAGGCTAGACAGTCGAAAAGAGGGGATGTAAAATTTCAAATGAGTAATTTAGTAGAGACCACAGAGATCAAATTTTTTTAAGAACTTTGACCCCTATTATGACCCCTTAAACATTTATTGTTTTGGAATCAAATCAAGTTATTAAGTTAGATCCATGTCCAAGGAATATATATCTAAAATTTCACTTGTTTATACCCAAAATTGGCAGAGAAGTTTGGTAGAATTCTCAAAGATCAAATCGTTGAACTTTGACTCCTTAACAGACAAATTTCTGGCCGAAGATGGATTTAAAAAATTCTCAAATCTCAGTACCCTGTATATCAAATTTCGAGTTTGTAGACTTAAAATTGACAGAGTTATTGCGTAGGGAAATGTACACAGACACACAGACACGTTCACTTTTATATATATATATATATATATATATATATATATATATATATATATATATATATATATATATATATATATATATGAGAGAGAGAGAGATGTGAATTGTCTGAGCTAAGTTTCGAGAGAAGTATTATGGGATTTGATAAAAATATAAACTATCAGATATTGTGTAAGTCTTTCCGGAACAAGATAATTGCCGATGGTAATACGCTATGTTTAAAATTTGTTGAAGCTTTCGGCTTTTGCCACTTCAGCAACAATGCAGAATTCGACAAACAGAGAAATGTATGCAAACTGAATGGATGAAAGGGGTGGGAGGTAGAGAGAGAAAAGGAAATAGGCGAGGTGGAGGGGGGGAATTCTTTTGTATGATTCATTTGCATGTAATCCTTTATTGTCGTCTTCAAAATATTTGTGAGTTTGTTTGCCATGAATCTTTTTTATGTGCAGTCCTTGTTTCTTCAAAGATATCTTCGTTTTGATACATCGTTCGCATTCTGTTATTCTTCCTACTTGCTTGCCTCCCCACAAGGGCAGAGTTAAACACAAGGTCGGTTTTTAATGTGGGGGAAAATTCAACTCCCCAAAAATGGGGGGGGCACTCTAAATAGGAACAAAAATAAAAATTGTCTCAATCGTGAATGATTTTTTTTCCTCCACTGACCGAGGACAGAAAAGGTGAAGTGCAGCATCAGGACAGATACTACACTTTGATCTTTGCTCGAAGGTTGACCACCAGAAAAAAACAAGGGATAAGTTGGCCGAAACGTGATGGAACAATAACTATGAAGATGCAGATAACAGTCCGCAAAAAAAAATAAATAAATAAATACTCGGTATTCGTAGTCTTTCTCTCTCTTTCTCAATCTCTCTTGTTCACACACACACACACACACACACACACACACACGCACACACGCAAAGAATAATCACGTTGAGACAGCAATTCTTGTTGGATCACTGAAATTAAGTAGTAAATGGGTGAATACCAAGCACTGTATGTAGGAAGACGTCGGCACTTTACTGCAAGAACTTTAAAAATTTAACGTCGTCATCTCCTCCTGACGGGGATATACAAGCGACTGGTGACAGCTTGTTAATTTGATATTCCCAGTAAACTTCTTCCTCAATAGGAAACCGGTTAAACCCGTCTAGGGTGAGTTTCGCTATAGGAATACACGGTACATACGATCTTTTTCTTTCCACCCCCCTCTATTTCTCTTTCTCTCTCCCTTCCTCCATCTCTATCATTTTCCTGCTGTACTTTGATGAATCGTCGTCATAAATATTAGTGATATTTTATGTATCATGAAACTATATGCTCTTGAAATGGGCAGAAACAGATATTCGTGAATAAAAGTGTTCTGAAGAAAACAGAATGTTTTCTCTGAGTAACTAAGATAGCATATATATATATACATACATATATAAATACACACACATACACATTAATATACACATACACATACAGGGTGGAACGATATAATTGTCGCCTTAAAGAAAACAACACTACAGCTTTATTTTTAAACTTTTATTGAAAATATCAATTTAGGTATCTTGTTTATGTAGTAGAGCTGCTATATATTCAATGTAGCTTGCTTCATCGCCTCAATATGGGTCTGGAACTGGGAGCTTGCTTTTTCCACAGGTGTCGGCGGGACCTCGGTGAATACTCGGCGGGTAGTGGTGATCGGGCTGGCTTTCGTGTTGTGGGGGGGGGGTCATATTGGTAATGTTCATGACGTATGACCAAACGAAGTAGTCCAGAGGGTTCAGGTTGGGGGACGAGCGGGGATGTGATAGAAGGGTACAAAGTCGTAGCACTCCTTGTGAGACAAGCTTGGGTCTCTTTGGATATGGGCCGGCGCTGAGTCCTACTGCCACGCCCACTTGGTTGCATCATGGGAGCTCCACACTTTTCAACACATTCTAGTACACTTTGATGTTGACTTTATAACCGACGTCGAAGATGTGAGGTGGTATGATGTGGCTCTTACTTGAAACCACACCAAAGACCATAACTGTGACCAGAAACTTCTGCACTTTATCATAACAAAGGTCCATAAAAAAAATTCAACTCGACCAAGGAGTTTCCAAAAAAACGTCTAGTAGTATTATGGCCACCAATCCCTATTAATAGTTAATGTTACATCGACCGTACGCCATAGTTTGCTGCATTTTATTTTATCAAAATTCCACACAAAATTTCAGCCAGTAGTTTCCGGGAAAAAAGTGGTATGGAGAAAGAACATTACCGTATTAAGTGATGCTCTTTACGTAAACAAATTGAGCTTAGGTATTTGGACAATGTCAAAACATTGTTAATCCATTGCCCGCATAGCAGCACTGCCCGCATAGCGGTTGGAAGCTTCGACTGTCACTTGGGCGGTTGGGTTTCGATCCTTGCTTGGGATAGTTGCTTGTCTAGTCACACTGATGAGCTGTGAAAGACCGAAACAGTACTGTATGTGGATAACTATAATGCTCCTTATCCTGGGTTGAGCATATTGGGAAGTGATATACAAATTACCATTAGCGTATTAAACAAATGTGCGTATTGTAAACAAATTGAGCTTAGGTATTTGGACAATGTTAAAACATTGTTAATTCACTGCCCACATAGCAGAATAGCAACGTCGTTTTGGGCGGTCGGGTTTCGATCCTGGCTTGAGGTAGTTGTTTGTCTAGCTGCAGTGATGAGCTGTGAAACAGCGAAACAGTACTGCATGTGGATTATTATTATATATATATATATATATATATATATATATATATATACGTATTTAATAATTATTATAGTAAATAATTATGTCAGCCCCTTTAAGAAACGTGTTTCTCATCGAATTAAAGTCGGTCAATTTAGCTCTTATGCATAGATCATCATATAATTATTAGATCACTCTGACAGACGTTAGAAAGCATTTAAATTTTTTTTTTTAATTTCAAGCAAATGTAATTTTAGTGCCTGTCAGTGGTCTTATATAGATTTTGTATCAGAATGTCTTCGATATGTGTTATAATCGTTTATCAAAACAACCCGTAGAAAGAAGGAACAGGCGATTTGGCTAAAGTTAACGCCTTATACAGCCTAACATCAAATGCATTTGAGAAGTTTTATTACCGCACAAGCAGAAAGGCCCGGTATATAAAATCAATAGTGGGTTCTTTGATATGACACGGGCGTGTTCGAAATGAATGTTTTGCTTAGAGCACAACTGACCCATGATACTTGACTTTTTCATTTAAAACTTAAATCCAAGCCATCATATATAAAAAAAAAAAAATTAAATCAACAGTATGTTCTCTGCAGTGCAATGTAAACGACAATATATTGCGGACTAAGTCATTACGAGGAGGCATGTAAAGCTTCTACCGGTCCCAACTAGAGCAAGCAAGTTTTCGATTTTATTGAAAAATGAACGATTTCACCTATTTCGATGAGAATAAAAATATGAGAAGGCGGAACATTTGTTGATCATCATTCAATCCCGAACAACATCGGGTCTCACTGCTAGTATATATATATATATATATATATATATATATATATATATATATATATATATATATATATATATATAATGCTAGTAATGTGTTGATATCTTTTTTGTTTATATAAATAGTGCACTGTTCCTTGTATATATTATTTTAAAACCGATGTATCTATTTATTAATCTAAATTTCTTTCTTAATTTCTATGATAAATAAACCTGCTAATGTTATTTGGTCTTCCGGCATTTACCAATGCGATAGAAATATTTTATTAGCTTTGGAAATGACTTAATCTAAATAAAGAATATACGGTTAAGTAAAAGTAATTTATTGACTTTTGGAACCGGAAGAAAGATATGTATAAATTAAAAATAAAACTGAAATATTTTTTTAAATATTAATTTATATTATTCGTGATTTTACCATCGTGTTTTCTTTTTTTTTATTTTAACTTCTCATTATTTTACTAGCCAATCAGAACGATTCAATTCGCCCTTGGTATATGACGTCACATGGGAAATTGATGGCATAATTTCAATGCTGTGTTTGATATAAGAGGAAAAAGTAGTTTGTTTGAAGCATTGTTGACAAATAAATGTGGAAGAGTATAAGAAATAAGAATGTAGCAATGTAGAGAACGGAGTGTTAAAATGATGTGACGTATAGACAAAAATGGACAAACGAAAGAGGGTTTTGTAGAGTTTGTGTTTTCTTTTTATTTCATATCTTCATATATCTATTCATTTTCCAGATCATTCACAAATACAAATCAGTAAAATAGACTTACTGTTTGAGATAACAGAGAAGGTAGAAGTCTTGGATATTTCGAGAAATAAATCTCTTTTTCAGAAGGAAAGGAAACAAAAGAAATGTCGGTAAATATTTTAAAGGGGTTGATATGTCGTAAAACAGAACAAGTAAATTGTATCATTCATAATTTTAAAATATCTAATATTCTATTAAATGTTATTCTAAAATGTCACCTATTTCGTTAATAATTATCCTCGGGTGGCTTTTGGCTTTAATAATTGGTAACTCATCAGTAACGAAAAAAAACATAACACAAAAATAAATTGAGATTTTCGGTAACAAATCGAATGGTTAGTGTGGCTAATCTTATGTCATGTTTTGAATAGAAATAATCTGTTTGAAATAAAGATTCGTTCAGAACTTCAGCAACAATGGCGATCGCCAAACAGAAACAAACATCTATTTAAATAGACAGAGGGAGATAGCCGGAATTCTTTTGATTTAAGTTCTTGCGGTCTTTTATCAGAATCTTCAAAAGAATTGTTTTCGACCCAAGCTTGAGTCTGTTTTGCTATTTGATTTTCAGTTCTAATTTCTTCAAATATAATTCTGTTTTTAGGCCGATAATACTTCATTCCCCATTTTTTTGGTTTTGTTAGTTATAAATTCCCAGATTGGGCACATCCACCGCCATAATCGTTTGCCAAAAATTTGTCCGGATTCTTTTATTAAGAAAAAGCATGTTTGAACTGCGTGTTTGTAATTGATTATTAAAACAGTATTTTGCTTTGTGATGTTCTCATCAGATTTAATGAAATTTATAGGAATTGAAAAAAAAGGTAATTTTATACGGAAAAGATGAATAAATCAACAGAAATAATAGAGTAAAAAAAATAAAAGTTAATTAAATATAAAAAAAATAGAACATGAAAAATAGGAAAAAGAGAAATAGAAAAATACGAAGAAAACATCTAAAGAAGGAAACGGAAAACAAATAAAATACTTGAAACATAAAAAGGAACCGAAAGACAGTAGAGTATCAAATTGAGTAAGAACAATAATAATATGTCGAAAAAGAAAAAAAAATGTTAGAATAAGTAAGAGTATATAAAGAAAAAATAGAAAAGTAAAGAAAAAGTACAGGAAAATTAGAAGCAGAGAAAAAAATACACACACACACACGGCATAATTGCGTTGAAACACTGGTTCTCGTCAAATCACCGAAGTTAAGCAATATTGACTCTGCTTGGTACCAGTTGGGTGACCATTTGGTAATGTAATGGCGCTGCATGTACTCTTCGCTTATCTCGGCATTTGTTTCCAGTCTTGTAACTACACTTCATTTATCACTGGCATTTAACAATGTCGACTCAGGAGAGGTGCAGTTGGTGATGTCGCACCTCCTACCACAAAAATGTCACGGCAGGCCCTCCTTTGTGGTATCCATAGTCTGTCAAAGACTGAAAGAGCCTGCGCTGTATATATATATATATATATATATATATATATATATATATATATATATATATATATATATATATATATAATTACAAAACTCAAATGACCTTGTAACGATGTATGCAACCCACTTTCCGCTTTACAACATCCGGTTGCGCATGCGCGCATGACCTGTGCACTGAAATATTAACGTTATTATTTCGAAATTATTATTTAACATGGAAAGTGTGGGGTTTAAAATAACTTAAACGTAATACAGAAATGAACGATGTAAAAAAAAGCAGACAGTATTAACAAGTGTTTATTTGGATAATTTAAACGCGAAAAAAAAACAAAAAAAACAATTGGGACGCTGAAATATTAACGTTATTATTTCGAAATTATTATTTAGCATGGGAAGAGTGGGGTTTAAAATAACTTAAACTTAATACAGAAATGAACGATGTAAAAAAAAGATATATCAAAATTTGAATATAACTATAAGTATTATGGTATCTGTTCAGTGCACATTAACCTATAAGTATGGCCAACCACTTATAATTCAGTAACTGTATTTTTTTTTCAAGAATAATCAATTATAATAAACAAAACGACTCATAGAAATTTATCTATATTCTTTTTTCATCTTAATATACTTTCATAGAAATGTTTCTCTTATGTCAAAAATAACTATTTTCTTCGCGTCACAAGTGTCACGCTTATACATGAATTCCATAGCTAATATAACATACTGACCAAACGGGTCACAGGTAGTCTAGTATATATATATATATATATATATATATATATATATATATATATATATATATATATATATATATATTCTAGATTACAAATAATGTGGTCGGGGATTCGAATCTTGCTAAAACTACAGTGAAGGTCGGTAGATTGTGAAACACGTATACGTAGTTCTATTTTATATATATATATATATATATATATATATATATATATATATACTTCAGAATAGTTTTTTTAACAATCAGTTGGTATGGAAACCTGTGATTATAAGGTTTACAAAATATTACTGGCGGTAATATTATATAAGTTATCCCATCTAAATAAGAATTGCTCGATATGCAAGATAGAGCAAATAAATTTAATTGTGATTCAATGAATTTCAAAAAACCCTTATTGAAATGAAGTGGTTGAGTTTCATATCAAAGATTTTTATTATTCTAAGCAAGACAAAGAATACTTTAGTATATTAATCTCCTTAACCTATAGGATTTCGATGTCTACCATCTCATCAGAGGAGAGAAAATATTAGCAAATATTTATAAAGGTATGTACCCTATTTGCTAAAGTCAGTGAGACGTGGAAAGTCAAAGTCAACATAATTAATTTAAAGATAAATTAATTATGTTGACTTTGACTTTCCACGTTTCACTGACTTTAGCAAATAGGGCACATACCTTTATAAATATTTGCTAATATTTTCTCTCCTCTGATGAGATGGTAGACGTCGAAACCTTATAGGTTAAGGAGATTAATATACTAAATTATTCTTTGTCTTGCTTAGAATAGTAAAAATCTTTGATATGAAACTTAACCACTTCATTTCAATAAGAGTGTTTTTGAAATTCATTGAATCATAATTTATATATATATATATATATATATATATATATATATAGGATGTCCATAAAGTCCGTGTGCACTTTTAAAAAAATTATAACTTTATTTGTTGTTGCAATAGAAATAATCTGTAAAAATGGATTTGAAAGAAGTAAATCTATATTTTTTAAGCTTTTATTGAAATTTTATTTAACTTTCCACATTCCCTCCATCATTAGCAATACAAAGGGTAATACGATTTTGTAGTTCACGAAAAACATTTGGTAAATGATTTATAGTAATGCCTGAAATCACATTAGTTATTCTAGCTTTCAAATCTTCCAATGAACTAGGCTTGGTTGCATACACAATTGTTTTCACATGTCCCCATAAAAAAATCTAATGGAGTCAAATCTGGCGAACGTGGAGGCCAATGAAATGGTCCACCCCTTCCGGTCCATCTCTTAGGAAATTCCTGATTTAGAAACTGTCTAACACGCCGAGCAAAGTGACAAGGAGCTCCATCTTGTTGAAACATTGTATCATCTTTCAAGTTTAATTGTTCAAGTTGCGGAATAAAGTAATTCTGCAATATGTCTAAATAGCTGTCACTGTTAATAACACGATCTTCAAAAAAATGTGGGTCTATGATTCGATTTATTCCCAAAGCAAACCATACATTAACTGTAAGAGAGTCCCTTTCATGTTCAACAGTTTCATTTGAGTTTTCAGTTCCCCAAATTCGGCAATTATGCCTGTTGACCTTGCCACTAATGTGAAATGTTGCTTCATCAGAAAACAGTAAATTAATCATAAATGCATCATCATTGCAAAGTTTTTCATTGAACTGGTGATAGAAAGTTAGCCGTGCATAATAATCCTCTTCTAACAACTGTTTATGTAATTGAATTTTGTAAGCTTTCATATGAAGTTTTGCCCGTAGAATCTTATGCACAGTAGACTTTGGCAGCCCGAGCTCCAATGATGCCTGTCTTACAGACTTTCTTGGACTTGCAGTAAAATATATTACTATAGACTTTCAGTATTTACATCAACAACGCGATATCTAAGCAGCAGCAGCAGCAGTAGTAGTAGTAGTAGTAGTAGTAGTAGTAGTAGTAGATGTTTTACCCTAGCAGAAAATTATCTTTATTCTTAGAGGATTTCGTGCTAGGATGAAATATGGACACCTTAACTGTAGTTTAATTGATACAAACTGACAAATTAGCCCTATCTCTCTCACACACACACACACACACACACACACACACAATTAATCTTTATGCCGAGATAATGAATCACTCGTCCATCAAGAAAACGTTTTATCTTCATCCCTACAGAATATCTTTTGACAAAACGTAATTCATAAGGAGCAGAAGATTCATTTCCTACTTTTACCAACGACGTTTCAGACGCATCCCCCATTTATTCAAGTTAAATGTTCCACGTTTACATTCAAATTCCTTTCGAGTTCAGAAACAGGACATTCTATTTGGAAGTATTATTTATTCTCGCGATAAATCTCAAGTACGTTTTCTATTTTATCATTTATTAAGCTTATCCAAGTCCTGAGTAATGCGATAGTAGGTCAATAATCCAGGCCAATTTCCACATTATAAATGGGAGGTGGTCACTTGTTATCAGCTTATGGTGACCAATGACACGCGTGGGCATCGGAGGAAAGGCACAGATATACACATAAATATATGGGAATTTGTGTGCGCTACGTTTCAATTTTCTAAGAGGGCTACGTGACTGATTAGCAGCAAGTCAGCTTGAGGAATGGGCGGGCTTTTGGACTACTCCTGTTTTATAAATTAACTAGACAACCGAGTTTATAAATTTATATTTTTATAGTGATAAACCGAATGACTATTAGTTGGTGATTAATTAATCGAGAAAATAAAATACATCTTAAATTTACATTTTTTCGAAGTTTTCTGACTAAAAGTGCAGACTGATATAACGTCCTTTGTAACCCTGGGAAATAGACGTACTAAGATAAATATGACCCATAAGCGATCTCTCTCTCTCTCTCTCTCTCTCTCTCTCTCTCTCTCTCTCTCTCTCTCTCTCTCTCTGTATATTTTTATTTATATATTAGCGGACTATTTGTATATATATATATATATATATATATATATATATATATATATATATATATATATATATATATATATATAAAATGGGTTAATAAATTCCAACGAAAGAAAGATGTATATTTAAATAAGGGAGTAGTCACCAACAATGTGTATTTTTTAACATTATTTTATTATTCCGTGTCTTGGTTTTTCATTGAGAATTATGTTTGGATCATTGTAATAATGTTTTTAAGTCATTGAAATCGTTTACGCGCGTAAATGATCCAAACATAATTCTCAATGAAAAACCAAGACACGGAATAATAAAATAATGTTAAAAAATACACATTGTTAGTGACTACTCCCTTATTTAAATATATATATATGCATATATATATATATATATATATATATATATATATATATATATATATATATATATATATATTAGCGGAATCTTCATAGTTGTTGTTTCACCACGTATCGGTCAACTATACCTCTGACCTTTTTCAGGTTGTTAACCACAACGGGATAGGAGTGCTGAGTTTCTTAATTGTATCCTCAGTAATTACTGCCTTCCATAGTTGCTGTTGTCTCACCACGTTTTAACCAACTAATCCTGTTACCTGCTTTGGGTAGGATTGAAACCGCTATCTTTAAACAATGCTCATCCGAAACCGTAGAAATTTAACACCTCTATCCACTGTGCCACGGGACCCGAAAGATTCCAAAAACAATCTATAATACTAATGCCGGATTGTGATCAATCAACAACAATAAAGATGAGGATAACAGTCCACAAATAAATAGATAAAAATATACTGAAAAATATAATATATAGCTTTTTCTTAACAATATCCGTGTCCGAGTTTTTTTTATTGATCTTTCCGGATCGCAACACATATATATTAGTTTCTAATATGTCAGTTAGTTTACATCAATTTTATTTTTCCGTGTGTGTGTGTGTGTGTGTGTGTGTGTGTGTGTGTGTGTGTGTGTGTGAAAGGTAAAGACTAAAAAAAGGGCTAAAAGAATACATAACTATATGGATGTTTGTTACGGAGGGTCTCTGCACAGAGTTAGTAATAAGGTCAATGAGAGAGGCTCTCTGCAAGTGGGAGATAATGCAGCGTAAGAAAAAGAAGTTTGATTGGGATTTGCGGCGACTGTATTCAGGAAGAACATGAATATCGACAATATCGACAGAAGTATGGCAAAAACTCTAGCCTAACGCTAATCAAATAGCCATTCAGTCAACTTTCACCGTCTTCTGTTATACTAGAGGGGGTGCCGGGCGTTGCCCGTGTGTAAAAGAAAAAAAGTTTTTGGGGGGAGATAGGCTCGAACCCGAAGCCTTGAGGTGAAAACCTGATGATTTACGACGACGCTACGCAGGCAGAGAAGTGAGTAAAGGTGAAATTAAACGTTTAAAAAAAAAGGTGTTGAACGACAACGTGTGGTTTTATAGGTCAAACATCACGCCATAGTACTAGTAGAGAAAATGAAATCACAGCGCAAATTTTGTAACATAATAAAAAATACAGACGACCTCGTTTCGTAAATCGGACATATCATAATCTAGACAGTATATAAAAAGTTCTAAGAAACAGTGACCACCCCGAGCGGCCTCCCAAAAAAGCCTTTGACGGACATACAAACAAAATGCACACACACACACACACAAACACACATTTTCGCTTTTATATTATAGATTACGTTGATAGAACATTTTAGAAAAGGGTGACTCTCTTTTGTAGCATTGCAATTTAATACATTCATGAGAATACTAGCGAAGTAAGAATATACATCCACTTGGAAATCCAAGTAGATATATACGACTAAGCTTCTAATTTTTGGCTAGAATTAAGATTACAAAAAACGGTAACGCTAATGAATACATGCCCACTTAGTACAGTTATGAGACTGAAGGTCCGTTCATAATATTCTGACTGTATCTATTTAGATAAATGTGCATGTTCGATTCTTACTCTGGTAATTGAGCACTCTGGTTAATTTTTTCTTTAAAAAGACATATACATTCTATGTATGTATGTGCACGCGTGTACGCCGTTTGGTGTAATGTAAAATGACTGTACCTTTGATCAAATATTTCTCACAAAAGTTCCAATATACAGTATAATAAGGTCAATGAATAAGACGGTAGATAAAACTGTTATATAATAGTTAATAACGGTTATATATTGCTAACTTATTTATTTCTGTTACTGTTATGGCACATCGACCATTTTGAGTTTTACAGCAAATGAGAATAGAGTTCTAAATTTTGTGAACCCATGTTATTAATTAGTTCGAGCGACTGTAAAATGTGCGTGTGTATGTATGTATGTGTGTGTGTGTGTGTGTGCTTGAAATGTACCTTGTTATGAATAACACAATAGAGAAAACAAGGATGCCTTATTTATTACTAAAGCAATGCCGGGTTAATAGTTTGACTTGTACGACAATTAAAATATAACGTAAACGAATAAGTTAGCAAACAACTGATGACTCTTCTCGCAGCATCTTCGATGTGCATTTCTCAACGAACAACGAACATATGTCTTAAATAGACTTGATGATTCCCGTCGTAATTTTCAGTTATTTTGATTTTCTCCCCCGTAATCACTTCGTATCATTTTTCTCTTTTTCCTCATCAGCATCCTCCTCTATATACACATAGCCTCACCATCAACACCAACGCAACCACAAACACCAACATCACCAAGAACACAATCACAAATACCAACATCACTATCAACACCAACCACACCAACACCTCCAATACTACACAAATCCCTAACACTACCATCACAAATGAAACAAACTTTTAATAACAATTTCAATCAACGCCTACTTTTATGTGGATTTTAGAGGTGCGAATTTTCTTTGGTAATTCGTTTATACGCGCCACCAGGTGTTTAATCGACAGCCATCGCTAAGATAATTCATTTATTTAAACTGTCCGTCGGCTTTCTGTTTAATTTCAGTAAAAAATAAAATAAAGCGTAAAATCATCCCAAATACAACAGGCGTACGTACGCATGTGTGTACACGGTGAACGAGAGTCGAGCACTCAATAATAAAGAACAAAGGAAAAAAAATCGCAAGAATGTTAATTAAAAAGAAAAACATATAAGAAAATCCAAACTGGAAAGAAGTAACGAACAATAGAAAGAATCGTATATTAAAAAGAAGGATAAAAAGAAAGAGAATTGTGAAAAAGAAAAAAAAACGTCGAAGAATAAAGGAATAGAAAGGAAAGAAAATAAATAATAAATAAAGAACGAATAACCGAACGGGAAAAAATGGGCTCTAATTTAATGAAAGCCACACTATTCCGATGCCACATTTTTGTATCCCTGTCCTTCTTTAACGAACGCTGCACTTGTGTCCCTTTCACCTAAATACCCTCAACCAATACCCACAACCCTGCAAACAGCAAAGTCCCACTCCTTCATCGTAGATGTCCCTAGATACCAGAATGCATTTGAAATTGTTTTTTTTTTCTTCAATTTTACCCCAAACAAGGCACTGTGCCACTTTGAAATAGGGGGTTACTATCGGGGACATAAGTTGCAGGGATATTAAGAAGGGAGATGAGTAGCAAGATGTCTGTTCACATTACACTTGAACTTCTGCATGTCAGTACAGTTGGGAAAGCAGAATCCCGAAAGGGAGTTCCAGAGTCTTGCAGTTCTGGGGAAGAAACTGTTGGAGTAGAAGGCCTTCTTACACCTAGGAATCACTACTGTGAAGGGGTGAGATTTGGCTGATTTTCAGGTTTGTCGGAGGTGTTCACGTCGAGGGGGTACAAGTGATTGTAGTTCGTCAGAGCATTCACCATTAAAATACTTGTAGAACAGGCAGAGGGAGGCATTTTGTCGATGGGACAGAGGCTGAAGCATAGATGACAGTTCAGTTTGGCAACTCTCTTTTGAACCCTGTCCAAGAGTGAGAGATAAGCATCAGATGCACCAGCTAAAATGTGACAACCGTACTTCATACATGGGCGAATGGGTGCTTTATAGAGCTTCATAATACTTTCAGGTGTAAGTAGCTTTGTAATGTTATGACCCTTTAGGCTGTGATCATAGCGTAGTATCTATTAACTGTGGCAAGCGGGGTCAAGGTTCAAAAAATTATTATTATTATTATTGTATTCTTGTTAATTGATTTGAGCGACGTATGGTTGCTGGATCAGTTATTATGATTAGAAGAATAAACAATTAAATTGCGGAAGAAATGATTGACATGTGAATCCCAAAAGGAATGTGAAAATAGAAAATATATGTAAACATTATTTTGGGGTTTTGAATAAACAAATAACTAGTTGTGGATTAGATTGGTATGAGACACTAATTAGATGACGTAAGAGAACGCGTGATGTAGTCAGTTTTTGAGAGATTCAGAGAGTTGAGGATTGACCACCAGAGCGGACAGATGTCTAGACAGGAGTGGACAGACAGCTAGGGGCGGGCTGTATGAATAGAAAATGTAGACTAACTGCAGATCCTGTGAAAACCATTTGAGACAACTGTAATAAATTTATAACTGCAGATCGTGTGATTTTGAGACAACTGTAATAAATTTATAATATAAAATATAAAGAGTTGTTTTAATGGTTTCACAAATAAGAACAGATGTCTCAATTGGATGGTGATCGCTTCATGGTTCGTCACGGAGCAGCGGAAAGATACAGAAGAACTCTTCAAGAATAAAGGTATGAAGCATATATTATTCTTACACATGAACTGTAAAAATATCCCATGTGATAAGTCTCATACAACATGATTCAAGTTACACGTCAATATCATGTCCTCCTAGCTAAACAACATACATACAATTTATACGTTTATTATCTGTCTGTTAAAAGAACAATATCTTACATCCACTAGATAACACATGACACGTTTTAATATATCATCTCCTCAAATATAAAACAATATACAACAGCTTTCTAGCATGGTAGAAAGAGTCCACTTTCTTCGCAGTTGCCTTGGTAATGTTCTCAATGTATCTATTCCAGTTCATGTTCCCTGTAAATGTAAGGCCGAGGAATTTAATTATTTCCCTGCACCCTGTTTCTCTAACTTCACCAACATGCAGAAATGCAAATGTAATGCGAACCTCGATAATCGCCAAAAATCGAAAATTAAACAAAATGCGTTAGGTAGCAGCATAACTAAGCTTACCTTTTGTAACATTTGTTTGTGGTGTATTCGCTTTTTCATCCCTTAGTTGCTTTGTTAGCTATTATAGAAAATCACGTTTATTTAATTTAAAACGAGTTATCTCCCTTGATGCTTTGTACTTTTAGGTGATTATTTCAAAATGTTTTATATTAGCAGTTGTCTGGGTTGGACTAAATAATAATATAAGTAAAGGATGACATTAACAAAATGGTACAACAATAATTATGAAAATTGGCTAGTTAAAAAGCAAAGTTTGATTTTTCAATTTAAATGCTGCTTAAGTCTAACTGCTAAAATATGGCCAACAACCTATATAAACAAAAAAAACGGGCCCCAACTCTAATTAGCCCCCCGTTTCTTAATGGTTTGTCCGAATGAAATGAAACTTTGATCATAACTAGTTTATTATATTCAAAACATCACATCAAAACACTAGGGTCTTTGGCCTTTTTTTTCCTCCGTTCTACAGCATATGTTCTAGATGGCCTCCAATAAGCTTTTGTTTTGTTTTTTGGGTCACCCTGTATTAGATATAGATTAGATAGACATAACTCATCTGTCAAGCCCTGCTTCTCACCTTAATATTTCTTCATTTCTAATGAGTTAACGTGTTGTTGACGTGAATACAAATAAGGCCCTCGCGCAACCGAAGTAATATTGTTATTTCTCTTGTTTCAATCAATATCTGTCAAAACAATAGAGTTGGCCCCGAGTTCCACGGAAAGGACAAACAATTTATTCGCCGTATTCATAAATCAATCTGTCTTACGGAACATTGACTCTCGCTCAGCTATTCAACAGACGATCAGTTAACACAGTTTTGTTAATGAAAGAACAAGTTTATTCGGCAAAACATAAGCGCCATTGAATGTTAATGCGTACGATTCACAATGGACGAATGATGAATTGCTCTTACAGACGACGAGATTGCGGATTAGGTACTAGCTGCTGCAGAGCTAGAGATATGATTTTGAAATGCAATTACGAAGGTCATTTTTCGCAGTCCTTTCAACGTCGTTGCCCACAATCCCTGCCATCCCTTCTATTCCATTAATTTCTATTTACGGAAACCGACAAGTTTTTAGGCAAGGCATGAAGCTACGTGATGTAAGAATCTAAAAAGAATGGAAAATAACTATTCCTTTATCCGTACGTATTTAAATAATATGTTGAAACAGAAAATGATGCAGCACTATTCAGTTTTAAGGAATAACTAGTAGAGAGAACCGACGTTGCACAGGATTGAATGTTTCCCCCGCCCATATTTTTATCGTCATCGATATCGGTCAAATTGATCATTTTTTTTTTCAATCAAGTCGATTGATTAACTGCTCGAGTTGGGGATCCATCACGCTACACAGGGAGGAAGCTTCGCAAGCCTCCCCGCAGTGACTTAGTTCACAAAACATTACAGTCTACATTGCACTGAAGAGAACCTACTATTGATTATATAAAATTATTTTTATATATAATGGCTTTAATTCAAGTTTAAAATGCAAAAGTCAAGTATCATGTTTTAATTGTGTTTTAAACAGAAACATTCATTTCGAACGCGCCTTTGTCAAATCAAACAACCTATTGTTGATTTTATATGCCTGGCATTAATGGTTGCGCGGTGATAATGGCTTGAGTTAAAGTTTAAAATGAAAAAGTTAAGTATCATGGTGACATTGTGTTTTAAACAGAAGCATTCGGGCGCACCCCTGTCATATCAAAGAACCTACTTTTTATTTTATATGTCGGGCCTTCTGGCTTGTGTGGTAATAAAACTTCTCAAATGCACTTGTGATGTTAGGCTTTATAAAGTGTTAACTTTGGTCAAAATCTCCTGTCCCTTCTTCCATCCGATTATTTCGATTATCGATACTTATCAAAGACATTCCGATACAAAACCTATCTAAGAACACTACCAGGTACATAAAGTACTTTCGTGTGAAATTTCATAAAAATTACCCAGTCGTTTTAGAGTCCATGGGGAACTTTCTCTCTCTCTCTCTCTCTCTCACACACACACACACACACACACACACATACACACTTCTTCGAGCGAGAGTGTGTCAGTCCGTGGGTTTTGATAACGGTTTGATTTTTAAAAATAAAAAATAATAATAAAATCATTACCAGGGGTATCGCGTTATTGAAATAGTGAAAAACAAATTTCTTTATCTGCACGTGAAGCGTTGCATATTAACTGAAAATTGAAATTAAGACTTACGTATATAAATGGATATGTTTGGAAGACTAAAAACGACGCATTTTTTTAATAAACAAATTTATTTATATCAGATATATTGCGGTGCTATATTTCAATTTGCACAATTAACGCGATACCCATCCTGATGACTGTTGTTAATTTCTATTTTCAAAAGTCAAACCGTTATCAAACCCACGGACTGACACTCTCGCACGCAGAATTCAACCATGTGGACAAGGAAAAAAGTCTTCATTGATAAGAATAAATAGCATCAAAATATATCTGATATAAACAAATAAATTTGTTTATTTTTTTTTTTTAAGTGCGTTGTTTTTAGCCTTTGAAACGTATCCATTTATATACGTAATTCTTATTGTCAATCTTCAATTAATATACAACGCTCAAGTGCAGGTACAAAAAAAATTATATATATATGTGGGTGTGGGTGAGTATGTGTGTGTGTGTATATATATATGTGTGTGTGTATATATATATATATGTGTGCGTGTGTGTATATATATATATGTGTGTGTATATAGATATGTGTGTGTGTGTGTGTTGGTGAAATTTTTATGTTCCAATACAGAGTAGGTTAGCACATCAATTCGGATAATCACTGCATAACCGGGAGGTGTCGGTGGCTAAGTGGTTAGCAACACAAACTGAAAATTGTGTCAATTCGTATCTTCTTTGTTCCACAGAAGCACTTTCATCAAACTCACACCTGACCTTGTGTTTTACTCCTTGAATATAAAGTAAATAAAATAAAACAACATTTAGAATCACCTTTCAGTCAGAGTGCTGTCGAAATTTCGCTTGTGCTAAGATGAAACTTTTACTTGTGAAGAATTCTTGCACTATGTTCTCAATCTTGACGAAATATGACGGCTTTCCTGCAAAACAGGAATCAGGTACCCATTAAATATATATATAACTTAATTATATCAAAAAAAACAATAACACCCATCTTTAGACAATATACGACATAAAAAGTTGACCCATCAGTTCCTGTTAGATCATCGGTTAAGCAACGTTGAGTTTGGTCAGTGCTAAAATGTGTGACTATTTCCTAAAGATCTGGTGGCGTGTTCGAATATAGGGCATAATCACGTTGACATCGGTTCTCGCTAGATTATCGAAGTTAAGCAAAGTGAAGCTTGGTCAATACCAGATGAGTGACTAATTTGGGAATACCATGCGCTGTATGTGGGCGACGTTGATACCTTACTGCAAGACTTGCAGAACCCTAGCGTTGTCATCTCCCCTATCGGGGATATACATGCGATTGGAGACTGCTTGGGAATTTCATGCTGCCATGAGGAAGCCGGTTAAAGACGCATTAAGGTTAGTGCCGCAGATGTACGTGTTCTGAAGCCAGGAGAGGGCGGGGTGTAACCAGGCGATTCTTAATCAAGACACACTGCATGAAGTAATGCACTGCCCTCCTAGATCCCTGATGTTTAAGGAACTCTCGGATTTCGGATTCAAATGAACATACTTCTGAAAATTAAAAATTAAATGACTCAAATCATTACGGGAACCTATAGGTTGCGTTTTCTTTTTTTATAAATTTTTATAAATGTCAAGCGCGAACGCAGACGCCACGAGTTTATTGGTATGAATAAATTAAAAGTGAAACGTATTTTCTATTTATAAATTCTAAATTCGAACGCAGAACCAATAACAATATTGGTATGACTAAATTAAAAGTAAAACATATAGAACCTAGTTCGATATGAACCATAAAAATTAAATGACGTAAAATCATTTCGTTTTGGATCTTCCTAATGTTTTAATTGGAACATTTTCATTTCTTAAAATTATTTTTACATGTGTACAAAAGAGAGGGCTGAGAATTTTTAATGTTTATTTTAAGGAGAAAATAGTTAATTAAATAATTGAAGGACTAATATTCGCTTAACTAATTAGTGTTATCTCATTAAGGATATGTCAGTGCATAAAACGGAGATCTTCGATGATTTTGCTCGTGACGATTATCAGAGTTTATCTGTTGTTATCAGAGCATTATTAGGGATCTACTTCGCGCTTGTTATAAAGGTAAACTGACTAAATCTTAGTTTATTTGTGAACTTCCATATCTGTGATGCCATGCGTCATGTCCTTAAGTCTCTTTGCTTTTACACAACTTTGACTTATTGCGCCTCATACCTAAACTTCAGGCTTCTCTTATGATTTTTCGTAGGGATTTATTTATTTTACAAACTTCGTGTCACTTCGATCTGTACTTAGTTCGACTCTTGTCAAGATTTACACTAATGTTATCGCTATCCAACATAGGACCATTCATTACGTAACTGGAACGCGTAATATACACTGACTTCAAGTGTCTAAGATTTCTCTGCACAATAACTTGTTAGAACAACCTAGCATGAGGATAATTTTCCCTTCAAGTAAACCCTGACCAAATATTCAACATCACATGGTATTCGCGGCCCAAATAAGATCTCCTTGGTATGGTTAACCCACACTGGCTTTTACGAGGAATGGTGCACTTTCTCCAAATGATGTTACCTCAAGTAACAGCACGAAGATGGATACTCCAGCAGACTAGCTGAATTCTTGTCCTAGAATCCAGTAAGACCAAGAGACCACAAGAAAGATATCCTATAAGATATTTAAATGGTCAATTGGGGAGAGGGAAATAATGTTCTCAACTTTTTTACTCGGTGTTTGTGAGATAAATGAGAATTGGAATTAATGGAATATATATATATATATATATATATATATATATATATATATATATATATATATATATATATATATATACGTATGTCATATAGAGATCAAGTGTGGTCCGCTAGGAAGGTGTCCCTTGGGTTTTTGAGAACTTCAACTGAAGTAAAATGAAACACAAAAATTAACGTAATTTAGTGAAGGAAATGCTGCTCGAAATGACTTAACAATCGTCTGAAGAAAGATATCAAGTCTAAATTTGATGTCTTCTTTGGAGAAGTGTTGCATTGACGAATTACAAGCGAAGACGATCAATTAAAATAATAGCTACGTAACACAACTATGAGGAGCAACTTCACGTACTAGCATTTGTAGCACTCTCTAACACGATTCCTTACTCTTGTTCCCCTCTCTGAGATAAAAACTATCACTTCTCCCCCACCCCATCATTTATCTCTCTTTCTTTCTCTCTCTAAAATTGCGGCGAACCTAATAATTGACCGGAAAGAGTAGCGCAGAAAGTACTCTTTTTTTTCTGGATAGTATACTGCAGTGTTTCCCAACCGCTGTACCTTTGTAGAACCTCTCCAATAATAGTATTGTCTCAAGGAATCCTTCATTAAGAACATATTTTACAATATTATTTATTTATTTCTACTTCATAATGCAAGCAATAATTGTATTTTTATAACCGGTTTAAGAGACTGATATGATGCCGAAATCAGTCTGTACTTGTCGCGCCAGTTACGTAGTTGCACACGTATCGCTCATATAGTTTTTAAGTCTTCCGACCACTGAGACATTGTTTTGATTTTACCAAATGTATTCTGTAAAACGATTCTCTGTAACTATTTATTATAGAAATCGCTCCCAGACAAGGCATAAAGCCATTTGCTGTAAGGAACTAAAAAATACTATTTCGTCAAAAACTTGCCAAATATAAGTGTTAGGTGAAATAGAAAACAGCAATTCTTTTCTCTTTGTCAGAAACATCGGTCATAAAATATGAGGACTAAAGAACAAAATAAGGGAAGTGAGAGTTACGAAGCTGCGGCAATTAAGCCCAAGATTCACTTTCTATTTTCCTTAAATTATAACATGGAATCGAGTTTGTAAGAAAACCTTGAGACTCGAACCAGAAATAAACGTCCGATCCTATTTTCTCCGATCTTCTCCTTTACGTAATTTTCCATCCTTTCCTAATTTTTTTTTTCAATTGAAAAACCGATGCGTTCCACAAATCGATCCATTTTGAAAATATAATAATGTTGATTTCGTTCCTTTTTTAGTATTATTGTTTTGATTTTTATATTATTTTTATCCTTCGGACTACTGATCTCATTTTGAGTTATTTTCACAACGTTTCGGTTGATGTAACCTCCGACCTTCTTCAGGTGTACCTTGTTGAACTCGGGAATGTTTCTGTTTAACTCGGAAATCTGCGCGAAATTTCGAACGGAACACTTGATCTACTTCATGAGGTTAGAATGTTCTCGTTCCATCAGCCACGACTAGATAGAAATCCTAAGTAATTCGCAATTTTATTTTTCTGTACTCACACTGAAGATTGAAATTTCAACCTTCAGGAGAATATCGCTTTTTTCATCTACTCTAACCACTGCGCCACGTGTCCTCGCAAGATACACCTGAAAAGGTCGGAGGTTACATCGATCGAAACGTTGTCCGAAGAATCAAAATAATACGAATAATCAATCCTTGGCTAAAAAATTCAGAAACGTATTGTTTTAGATTTGTTTTTTTTTTACTTATCCGCGGCATTCCCAAAAAATGAAAAAGACGCATAACTTACAAGATGTTTAACTGTTCAAATTAAAAAAACCGATGCGTTACCTTATTCGATTAGTTTTAAAAATATAATAATGCTTTTGTTGTTTTACTTTTTCGAGGTGTGATAGTTTGAAAATATTGTTATGATACCCTCAAAATTTCCAAAAAAATATTACCTTTTCGAAAAAAAAAATGTACAAAGGTTTATTAATCTCAGCCTATTTATCAGTATTTTTTAAAGGAAGCGTTAGCAAGCTCATAAAAGCCCTAATGATCTCGCAGAACTCTTAGGAAACCATGTCTTAGCACCTCTTTGCAGCAGTACAAAAATTAAATTTCAATTACAGGAAGTTCTGTATTAAGTATTTGAGCAATTATAACATATTCGAAATAGATTGTTGTTTAGCTAATGATTATCTCAATAGTCATCATCAGATTGTATGAATCCGAAAATTCTCTAGTTCCCATTGGTTTCCCCAATATTTTTCTAGTCAGAATCTATTCTATAGAAGAAGAGGCAGCACGTGAAGGTTGCCAACATCTTAAGTGAAAGTGATTTTTGTGAACCGAACTGGGAACCCCAAGACCGTCAGCCCGTGTCGTTAACCACTTGACCACCGCCACCCGCCATCTTAATAGTAGGAACGAAACAAAAATGTTTAATGAACCTTGATAATCGAACTATTTCTCAATAGTTTCGTTGGTTTTTATTTGTATATTAGTTTTAAGCCACTTAACATTATTTCGTTCTCGTCCGTTATAATTTTTTTTTCACTTCAATTATCTATTTCGAATTCACGACATTGCATTTGACTAGATTTGTTCTTTTTTCTTTTCTTTTTTTTTTCAAAATCATTATCGTTCGATTTTGTCTTGCAAAAATGTTTTTTTCTATTAACTTTTTTTTCTTTTCAATTCCACATTTTATTTGTTTTTATTAACAATTGTATTCTTATTCATTACAATTTAAAAGGTTTTTAAATCGTCGTTTGAAATATTTTACAAAATAAAACTAAAGAAATATTCTTCGGTAGAGATAAACACATCTTCGTTTAACGCATTTTCAATTACCACGGCCAATATTTTTAAATTAACCAATTTCGCGCTGCATACACGAAATCCAATTAACATGATAATTAAAAAAAAAAATACCGGACTTTTCTCTCTCTCTCTCTCTCTCTCTCTCTCTCTCTCTCTCTCTCTCTCTCTCTCTCTCTCATAGTTATCGCTAAAGAAATTCTTTCAATCAATATTCCTTTTTTAATTGCCTAAAGCAACGCATTGCGCCATGTTGATTTTATATTAACGAACTAAATTATTTTTCGGTTTTGTTTTTATCCATCCATTAAGAAAATCATGTAAACTATTGAATGAATTCAAATATGTAAACGTTCACTCTTCTATCTGTGGGGGGTTGTTTTAAATAACGTAAATAGCAGGCTGTCCAGAAAGTCCGTGCTCATTTTTAATGGTTCACGTTTCGACAGGATTGGACAATCCTCGAAAAGAAATAAATAGCTATTACGTTACTCCATCGTTCTTCACGTCGTTCTTCCGTCAATTCTTACACCACTCTTGACCTCCCTCCTCTTATCTCTGAGCCACATCATCATCAACATCTCTCTCCCCCTCTCTTTCTTTCTCTCTCTCTCTCTCTCTCTATATATATATATATATATATATATATATATTTCTCTCTCTCTCTTCTTCTCTCCAAGATGGCAACGAATCTAATAATTGACCATGTATTAACGCATTCTGAAAGAGTAGCGGAGGAAGTTTTGTTTTTTTCTGAAGAGCAGCTCCTACTGTCGATTCGTATCAGTAGTAATAATTATTGACATATATAGTATTAGCAAGAAGACCCGACGTGGCTCGGTACTGAATGAAGATCAACGAATTTTCCGCACTTCCAAGACTTTTATTGTCATCTCAATTAGTGAAATTGTCCATATTCAAATCAAATCGATTACTTGTTCTTCTCAGGAAGGAAGCTTCACATGCCGTCCCGAAGTGGTTGTCCACCGGGCAAATTATTCCTAGTAATATATAATAATCAATAGAGGATTGATTCTATAATAATACATAAGCAATCTGTATAACTCAAAATATCATATTGCACTGTAAAGAATCTACTGTTGATTTTATACAATTATTTTTTATATCATGGCTTTAATTAAAGTTTAAAATGCAAAAATTAAATATAATGGTTCAATCGTACTCTAAAGAGAAACGTTTATTTCGAACGCGCCCCTGTCATTTCAAAGAACCAACTTGATCTTGTGTGGTGATAAAACTTCTAACATGCCATCGTGATGTTTGCGTGTATCAGTGTTGGGCATTTGGGCAAAAGCAGACTGTTCCTTCTTTAGTCGGAATTTTTCACTTATCGATTTTAATACTTATCGAGGGCATTCCGATACAAACCTATCTAAGAACACTGCCAGGCACATAAAATTTGTGTGAAATTTCTAAAAAAAAAATATCGGCCCAGCCGTTTCCGAGTTCATAGGTGGGAGCAGTCGCACGCACGCATTCACGCACGCACGCGCACACACACGCGCGCACGCACACACACACACACACACACACACACACACACACACAAAGGGCCTTTTATATATGAGTAGGCATACTTAGATTTCCAGGCAAAGCAGTCTGCAATGTGCTCCTTGAAAGAGAAAGTTAAAGTTAAAAACTGTTTAAATTCTGTTAATTTTAAGAACCTTTTCAATTTGAAGCTTATGAAAACCACCTCAAGCACTTAATGACATATAAAGTGAGCATGCTTTGGTTGATGAAATATTATTTATAACTAGCTGGATGCCTGACGTTGCCCGGTCGTACAATACGCTTAAACATGATATTTTGAGTTATATAGATTGCTTATGTATTATTATAGAATCAATCCTTTATTATTATTATATATTTCTAGGAATAATTTGCCCGGTGAACTAATTTGCAAAAAAAAAAAAATAAATAAATAAATAAATTAATAAAAATAATAATAATAATAATAATGTCGTTCATCAAATTCTGTCTGTGTTTGTTTACAATATCACGTCAGCTGATATTGGGGCTTGACGATGAATGCGCTAGAAAAGTCACTTCTGGTTAATGCTTAGTTTTAAAATATGCAAACGAAGAAATGATTTGCGGCAAATTTAAATGGTACTTTTTTATCATAAATTGAACTTATAAATAGGAAAACAATAAAAATGAAATAGTTAAGTATACTCGGGGATCATTCAATCTGTAGTCGAATGCTCTACCAGATGACAATACGTCTGTTTTTTTTTTTAGAAGAAATAAATTGTGTGATTTTATTTCCTTGGCCAGTGTATCTATAAGAGAGAAAGACTATTTTTAAGATCGGATTTTTTCGATTTTCGATACTTATCGGATGAATTTCTGTACAAAACATATCTAAGAACACTGCCAGATATGTAAATTACCTTTGTGTGAAATCTTCGAATTATAGGCTCAGCTATTTTTGAACCTATGAGGAACGAACTCTCACGCACACACATACACACACGCACGCGCACACACACACGCACACACACACGCACGTACGCACACACGCACGCACACGCACGCACACGCACATGCACGCACACACGCACACATATTGGCTTTTATATAACAGTAACAATAGAGATTTACGTGATTTAACGATGTGTTTAGGCAATTAATTCTTATTTCAATCACTTAAATTAATTCGAATTGGAAAAAAAAACATTTGAGCCGCATTATTTTGTGTTCTTCCCCCCCACACACACACACACGCGACGTTCTTCTTCCACATAAACAGCAGCAGTCCTTCTCTTCTTTTTCGTTTCTTTTCTCTAATTAAGAACTAAATCGCACGCGAACAAGGTGGCATCCAAAAAGCAAAAGATGTAGAGTTAAAAAACATCCGTCATTTATTCTGCCATTTCAGAATCCCAATAATGCCTAAATTTGCATAAAGTTCGCACATCACTGTCTCCGTACAGCGGATACATGCCAACCGTGACCGCTTATTTCTATGTCTCTTCACGCTGTTACTACATAGCTGTACGTAAAATGTTCCCGTTTTATGTACCGTTTCGCTGACTTCTTTATTCGATGAAAAACCATTACATGTTCAAATTACTACAAATTCTTTTCTCATAACATTACAACAATGATCATATATTATTATAAAGATATTCGTTAAAGAGGCTACAGAAATTAACATGTACATTTGAAAGTAATGGGCCAGTGTCAACTTCAAATTACTATAAGACCTGGTTAAGTAAATCAGTTTTCCAGACTGCATCAGTCTAATCTGAAAGACACCAGAATTTACACTCTTCGTTCCCACTGCCTGCGGGAGAGTGAAGCAAGTTGCAAAGAAAAGGACTGAAGGACACACGGATCCAGTCTTCATCAACTCGCGCACATCTGTACTCAAACTAACAAGGTAAACGCACTCACATACACAGTCACGCTGCTAAACACTCACAATATTATCCCATTGACTACTGTACACTCTATAACCCTTATCCTTGAGTGACCTCCGAGACTTGATATGTGGTGACTCCTAGGTATAAAAAAAACATACATAAATTACCTACGCACGTATATTATTCACTCTTCATCAACTTGCGCACATCTGTACACGCACTTACAAGAACAAGGTAAACACACACACATACACAAAGTCACGCTGCCAAATACTCACATACATAAATTACCTACGCACGTATATTATTCACTCTTCATCAACTTGCGCACATCTGTACACGCACTTACAAGAACAAGGTAAACACACACACATACACAAAGTCACGCTGCCAAATAAATACTCACATACATAAATTACCTACGCACGTATATTATTCACTCTTCATCAACTTGCGTACATCTGTACACGCACTTACGAGAACAAGGTAAGCACACACATACACAAAGTAACGCTGCCAAATAAATACTCACATACATAAATTACCTACGCACGTATATTATTCACTCTTCATCAACTTGCGCACATCTGTACACGCACTTACGAGAACAAGGTAAGCACACACACATACACAAAGTCACGCTGCCAAATAAATACTCACATACATAAATTACCTACGCACGTATATTATTCACTCTTCATCAATTCGCGCACATCTGTACACGCACTTACAAGAACAAGGTAAACACACACACATACACAAAGTCACGCTGCCAAATACTCACATACATAAATTACCTACGCACGTATATTATTCACTCTTCATCAACTTGCGCACATCTGTACACGCACTTACGAGAACAAGGTAAGCACACACATACACAAAGTCACGCTGCCAAATACTCACATACATAAATTACCTATGCACGTATATTATTCACTCTAATGAATGTTTTTACTTGGGATTACTATTCACTCCACTGCTTTATCTAAACGAGTTTTTTTTACTATGAACATTTTCATTATTAAAACAACTTTCATAATCTTACATTTTGTATAAAAATGATTTGTTATCCGATTTCGTTTTTCTCAATTTCTATTTTACAAAACTTTGTTCATATTTTAGGTAGCACTTGCTATATGGTGACCCTTCTATGATTTCAGTGTTTCATTTTATTCCCATCTCATTATGCACGCCCATATTGTATTGTTTATATCCTTCCTTTTCTAAAACAGAAATTTTATATCACAATTTATACTGAATGGTTAGTGTGATTCTTGACACTGCTTAAAGACGTTATCATCGTCTAAGATGGCCTCTACCAGTACAAATGAAAATGTTATTTGAAACAGGTTGACGCACAATTAAAAACGCTTTATACACCGGCGTAACAGATAAATGAAAATGCAATTTGAAGGTTATGTAGATTTCTTGTTGATTTATTTTTCAATCTATATCTATACTCCTATAAATTCGTTTTTTTGTGTGTGTGTGTGTGTGTGTGTGTGTGTGTTGATATTCATATTAAACCCCCTATTTTCTTTTTATTTAAAAAGAAAATACAACTTTCTTATATATGGGTTCTGGAATTGCCTTCA
The DNA here is from genome assembly GCF_053919585.1 of Euprymna scolopes. Classification (NCBI taxonomy): domain Eukaryota; kingdom Metazoa; phylum Mollusca; class Cephalopoda; order Sepiida; family Sepiolidae; genus Euprymna; species Euprymna scolopes. Next base: position 35,588,972 of record NC_136490.1, on the reverse strand, counting down.
CTAGCAAAAGATCTAGCCTATTTGCATATTCTTTTAAACATTCATTTTAATTAATTCCCTATTAGTTCATTCGGTTTTCGTATGGGATGATCATCTTTAGTTAACTATTACGTGTAATTATATTAATGCAGATATTCTACATAATTTTTACCTGCATAATATTTGCGTAAAAAGTTTAAAGTAAACACAAAACTGTTCCCATATATATTTACGTATACGTATATATTTTTGTTTAACAAATTTTGTCTACCAAACTCCTCCTAGGGTTTTTGGTCTACAAACAGGAAACTTCATGTATAAGGTATTTGAATCCATGCGAAACTTTATATTTGGGTTATACCCGGGAAAAATCGGTGCAAACGTGTGAAAATTAAAAAAAAGGAATTTGCCAAATGAAGGTCGAACGCCGGCATTACGAATGCATAATGTAGTAGCTATTGGTTCATGTTTTAATTTTTAGCCTTGCATTATAAATGTCTTCATGGCCCGGTCATTGACACAGAGGCAGAAATAAATCGTGAGCTGAACGTTTTGGTTTCGATTCTCGGTGATGGCGCACAGGTATTTTTTTTTTAACTTTTTAAATCATTATTATATATCACGTCCAATATCTATAAAAGTGAAAGTATCTGTTTGTGTACATTTTCCTACCGTACATATTCACACTTTTTTATACATACATATGCACATAAAGTTATGAACAGTGCATAGGGCCGAGACGAAATAAAAACGGTTAAGTAGCGTTTTCGCCTTGAAGATCGTTTTATTTAGAAAATCGAACTTATTTTATTTGGACGTAGATAAATAATATTTTTATTTATTTTTTATTATTTTTAAAACATTAGTTTACGGACATGCATGTTTCAATGTTCTTACCTCTCTTCAGCGTAGCCTGACTGTGTTAATTTGAATATTATTGTTTGAAACAGGCATAACAAACAAATGGAAATGCTATTTGAAACCGGCGAGATACACCTATCGATCACTATAGTGTCTAATAGTTATAGCTAGGCGCATGTGGAATAAGTTGTGCTCGTTCAATTTGTGCGTATAAGTGATGCAAGTGTAATATAAAGCTTAAGTATGATTGGTCAACAAAAACGCTATTTGAAACTTAAGTATGACAGACCAATGAAAGGCAATTCGAAACTAGCGTGACAAACCAACGAAATACTGTGTAAAGCGTAGGCATAACAGGCAACTGAAATAACTATTTGAAACAGTGGTGATATATCGATTAACGGTTATAGGTTCTTATAAGGATGCTTGAACGCAGGTAGAATAAGTTGCGTCCATTTAATCTGCGCGTTTATCTAAGGAAATTCTATATCAAACTTTAGCGTGACAAACCGGTAGAACCTTCTACGGGAATGCGTGAACGTATATAATTTGTGACAAAAATAAACGAGATGCACATTTTTTTTCTACAAGAAAACAATAAACCATATACTGGCGGACCATATGTAATACATTGTTGCAGGGCATTCTGTGAACGTTCAGGGTTATAGAGTGTACAGTAGTCAATGGGATAATATTGTGAGTGTTCGGCAGCGTGACTTTGTGTATGTGTGTGTGTTTACCTTGTTCTTGTTAATGCGTGTACAGGTGTGCGCAAGTTTATGAAGGCTGGATCCCCGCCGGCGGTGGGAATGAAGAGGGAACATTCGAAAAAAACAAGACAAAAAAAGAACATTATCTGCCAAGAGATGCTAGCCTGATAGAATCAATTAAAGATTGTTTTTTACAATGTAATTTTATTATTTGTATTGAACTATGTAGCACATTATTACTTTCTGAATATTTATTTGTACTTATAAATTCATCTTATCTTGAACGTTCACAGAATGCCATTATGAAGACCCCGTGAATGGAGCACTTTTGTTAAAACTGTAAAAGTATTTATCTAAGTAATCTAGTTAACGTAGTGTCAGAATATATCTGGTTATTATGAGTTATCTCGAATATCTTTATAGTGTCTGTGACGTATTTCCATTAATGAACGCCCGACGCGAACGGAAACCCCATGATATCATTGTACCATCTTTAGACAGAACATATACTAACCTTGTATCCTAGCCTGAAGACCAAGAAGGTATATTTTAATTTCACGTACGGTCCAAAAGCGACATCGTGTTTAATATTTATTATTATTATTATTATTTCTTTTTTTTTTTTTTTTTACATTGCGTCTTCGGTGATCGGGAGATCCTATTTATTAAAAAGGAGGATAGAAAGGGATATTATACTGCGTATATTAAATTAGTGTATCTATATAATAATTTAATGTTCGTATTAGGTTGATGCAAAATTAAAGTCGTTTTTGACGTTGAACTTCAAAAAATGACATTATTTTTGCACCAACCTAATAGTATGTTATCACCTTCTATCCTCCTTTTTAATAAATAGGATCTCCCGATCGAATCATTTATTATCTGAAAATCGTGACAAACGTTAAAGGTATTACGGTATTAATATACAGATATTACACATATCTTAAATATACTTTTCACTTTACTGTTACGACTGTTTCAAAAAGCATTTTCATTTTTCTTTCGTGCCTGTTTCAAATATCATTTTTATTTGTCTGTTACGCCTTTTTCAATTAGCATTTGTCTGCCAGGCTGGTTTCAAATGGCATTTTATTTGTCTGTCACGCCTGTTTCAAATAGAATTTTGATTTATCTGTCGCACCTGTTTCACACAGCATTATCCTTTGTCTGTAACGCATTCTTCCAATAGGATTTTTTCATTTTTCTGTCACACTTATGTTTCAAATAGGATTTTTATTGTCTGTCACTTTTAAAAGTTCAAATATAATTTTTGTTTATCTATCATACCTGTCTGAAAGAGCATGTTATTTGTCTGCACGCTTGTTTAAAATAGCATTTTTTATTTTTCCTTCATTTCTTTTCAAATAGCATTTTTCATTTGTCTGTCACGCTTTGGTTTCAAATAACGTTTTCATCACTGAAACGGGCTGATTGAAAGGGCGTATCTTAGAAAGGTTCAAGAATTTATATAACCGCGTCTATCCGCTTGTAGATCCGTCACGTTTAAGTCGTAGTAATTTTTTTTACAAGGGAATCACCACTTATCAAGGCCCAGAGGCCACTCGAGGATAAGGGTTAAAGAGTGTACAGTGGTTAAAAGGACAATATCATAGTAATCGTTAGAAGTGTAAATTTAGTAAATTGTATTACTTAAGGGGAACGGGTCATCAAGAACTTGTTTACATTGGACTTGAAGATGGCCATATTGCAATCAGCTGGAAAGCAGGTAAACGGAAGAGAGTTCCACAGGTGTGTAGTTCTAAGAAAAAAGCTTTGTTCATGGAATCTACGTTTAGGTGAGTGGAGTGGAGGAAATTATTGATAGTGTTTTCAGCCAAACGAGTGTTTCTCGTGATTGTTTGGCGAGGGGGGGGTAGATTGGAGCTCAGACGAGCACTTGCTATGAAAATAACGATAAAACAGAGACAGGCTCGCAACGTCTCTTCTGTGAGAAAGAGGTTGCAGGGAAGAGAAAATGGCATTTCTCACTAGGCTACGAAAAGCAATTTTTCCACTTTCTCATAATGAATGGATGCATCTTAATAATATCCATTCTCGTTTGTTAAATGAAGACATTTAGGTTTAGTTACATGATAATTGAGAAGAAAGCAGCTTTAAAAATTCAGGTAGTGATTCGATTTCATGGAAACCCTTTCATTGCACCACTCGTCTTAATCGAAAGCTGTTGCCATCGAGGCGTGTTCGGGTTGACCTAATGCCTTTGTGGGACTTCACTACCGGATAGAAGCCCGTTCTCGTTGACACCGGTTCGTGTGTAACTCGTTATTTGGTAATCACTAGAGAGGAGCGGTCGCGTGATGGTGAGCCGACGGATGTGGGTCGAGGGTAGAAGATTCATTGATTTTTACAGTGATTTGCTGATTGCTGGACGCTTCAATCTCGACTAATTTCATTAGAGCTTTAAGTGGCACGCGTTTTCATAATCAAAACTTGCATTGCTCCGGATTCTGCTCACCTTGGAACGTCATTATTGCGAAACGAGGTTATATTCGATCGTTTCTGAAAGAGACTGTCAAATCAGTGTCCTAGCGTGAGAGCATCCTCACATTACTATCCATCTACCAATTATTCATCGAGTACAATTCTTGCATAAATGCATTTCAATTACAATTAACCTATAAACTAGGTACGGGCAATAATGGCGGGAAAAGGATAGCGGGACATGGGTTTGAAAGTCGGTTTATCATAATTTTTTGTAGATTTCCGGCTACTTTTTTTTATTGTATTTGAAAGATTAAAGCCTAAAGCTAATTTCCAAAAGGAAAAAAATATTTGTACACGTGAAAAAGAAAAGTTATAATGAAAAATGTTTTGACGGTGACATTCGAAGCTGACAAATTCTGATAAATTTAAAGTTAAATAAATTCATTGTAAAAATCCTTAGAAAGATAAATATTAGTTTTCATTATCCAATTCAAAGATAATTAGTAAAGAAAAGTTCTAAGATATTGAAATAAATTTTAAAAAAGAAAACATCTTGTTTATACAAAATAAAATGGCCCCAAAAGCTAGAGATTCTACTTCGCTTAAGCAAACGAAGTCATGTAAGCGTAGAATCTACGGAAGCCCAAAACGTCAGAAAGTCAAAATGCTGTCTGAAAATGACGTCAGGTAGTTGGAGGAAGGAAGAGAGTAGTGTTTTTCCCAGCCGTGCATCCGTACAACCCTATCGTGAACGTTTGTATATTTTTTACCATTTTTTAATTTAATTATTTTTTGTGTTCCTGCTTTAAAAAAATTTTTTCAAGAGTATATAAACATAGAGTTAAGCCAAAAGTTTGACGTTCATTCCAGCAAAGAAAATATTAAAATCTTACATATAAAATTTACGCGAAACATGTAATCTAAAAAAAAAAGTAGAAATATTTTTTGCTATTATAATATTTTGGTGTTAAAATATTAAATGGACAATGCTTAATTCAATCATAATATCGGTGGTTCGAGAAACTAATCTTTTTCGAGTTGTATCGAATTTATTAATACGGACTTTAGGGGATTTTTTCGTCATGTTCCTGAAAAATGTAATTTTAATATTTTTATTTTTACAATTTACGATGCTTTATTTTCATAAAAAAAGAAAAAAATAATTTATTATTTTTTTTTACTACAGGCAACCATAACTTTTGTAAAGATGTTTTTGTTTAAACAAAATAATACATTTCCAGTAAGATTAAAATAAAAATAATGGGTTCATTATATTCCGTGATCATTATTTGATAAGCTAATCAAAAACCTTAATTCCAGTAAACAACTGGTCCTGGCGGCATTCAAATTATAGTTCTGAAAAGGCTTCAACCAGAACTAGCTCCCATACTGTTGCGACATCTGGACCGGAGCTGCAAGAATCACATTCTGTCTTAACAGAATTCGAAATAGACTTCGTAGCCTACTAGGGAACGCCCCCCCCTGTAACCTCTTTCCCCACGGGAGAAATGTTGTGAACCTGGCTCTACTTTATCGTTATTTTCATGGTAAGTACTTTTCTGAGCTCCAATCTATCGTTCCCCCTCGCCAAAACGTTCACGAAAACACACATCTACCTGAAACCACTATCAATAATTTCTCCAACGCTTTATTTGTGCCTAAACCTAAACGTACATTCTACGAATAAAGCTTCTTTCTTAGAACTTCACACCTGTGGAACTTTCTTCCGTTTTCCTGCTTTCCATCTGACTTCAATATGGTCGTCTTCAAGTCCAATGTAAGCGAGTTCTTGGTAAACTGTCTCTCTAAGTAACCCAATTTACCAAATTTCCACTACTAGCTATTACTACGATATTATCCTATTTACTACTGTAGACTCATTAGCCCTTATCCTCGAGTAGCCTCCGGGCCTTGATAAGTGGTGACTCCTTTGTAAAAAGAAAAGAATACTGAGAATTGCATTAAAATTGGTTAATTTCCTGATTTTAGTGAATTTTTATGTAATGGGAGGGGTCAAAATCGTTATACATTTTGAGCATAGGCTATTCATTTTGCATGTACCTACTATAAACTTCTATAAAAATAAAATAATGACAATCTATATTTATCTTAGTTTGTCTGTCTGTTTGCCTGCCTGCCTGCCTGTCTGTCAGTTTCACTTCTCTGAAACTAATGGACGATCTGACTGAAAATTTGTATGGACCCTTGTTATCATGAGGTACAGCCAACTAATATTACGGTATCCGTTCGATGCAGTTAGAAGTGAATAAGGATTAGCATTTAATGCGAACATGAACGCAAAGTTAACCATATTTAACAATCACTTTGGCATAAAGCATTCATTCAAAGTCAAAGGATTCATAGGGATCAGTCAACACAATATCACATTTGTTCTAGAAGTTTCCTAGGAAACTACTAGGCCGATCTGGCTGAAATTTTATACGAACCTTTCTCGTGATAAGGTGCAGCGAAATCAGTATTGTGTTATCCGATCGATGCACAGTTATGCATTAATAGGGATTAGTATTCAATAATAAAAAAATGAACACAAATTTAACCATATTCAACCATCAATTTGGCATAAAGAACTTATTGCAAGTAAACGGGCTATAGCTTTTGAGTGTTTTTTAACGGGTTAAAAATTCTATATAATAATACATTAAAGAATGTTCCTACGTACGTTATCACTTTTCATGCATAAAAAAGGGATAGTCTTATCTGCAAAGATTGTGGTAAGTGATTAATGTAATGTCGTCAAATAAGCAATTCCGACTTTACATTTTTTTATAAGGGAATCAGCACTTATCAAGGCCCGAAAGCCATGTGAGGATAATGGTTAATGAATCTAAGGTGGCTGTGTAGTAATCGTTAATAGTGTAGCTTGGGTAAAATTTTGATTATTTATGGGAACGGCTCAACAAGAACTTGTTGTAATCGGCAAAGAAGCAGACCAGTGGAACAGTATTTCACAGGCGTGCACTTCTCTGAAAGAAATTTGTTCATGGAATCTGCGTTTACATTTATGCACAGATGGAGAGTGTGAGTAATTGCTGATAGTAGTTGGAGTAAGTTGTGTGTTTTTGTGAAAGTTTGGCAAGCGGGGGTGCATAGATTTGAGAAAGAATTGTTTCCAAATCAAATTGTTATTCCCTCTATTAAAACAATACAATTTGAAATAAATTAATTTCATGAAGCGACATTTGTTTTATTGATATTTTTATTATTTTTACAATAAGAACACAAAATATTTATCGCTTGAAAAAAAAAAGATTAAATTGCTAAAATCTTAAATAAAGCAAGACAGCAGGAGCATATTCGTTTTAAAATAATTTTTAGGTGACTGATATGGGCTGAGTATATGTATTTATTTCAGGAATAACTGGACTTACCCAGACATTAAATACGGTTACATCTAAAACGTTGTAACGGTGATTAGTGACAGTTATAGCTCCAGAACCATGCCGTTTACTTCTGTAACATACCTTTGCTAATACACTTTTTAGTAATTATACTACGGTTTGTCTTGATTAATATCGGCTTACAAAGCCACAACGGTGACAATGACAACTATTTAGGGGGAAAGAAGAAAGAGTCGTATTTTCTTTATAGTATTGATTTTGACAGAGATTAATTATTAAAAGAGGAATATTATTTTTAACTGCAAATTACACAGATTAATGTACAATATATATATATATATATATATATATATATATATATATATATATATACGAGGTGACCTTAAGTGCCATTGTCTTATTAATCCCTGTTTCCTTTGTTTCAGTTCGTTTGACTTGTTAGTTTAGTGGTCTTATCATTTTGTTGTTCTGATACCTTGTTAAATTTTATTGTCAATAAGTGTAGGTTTGTGTAAAAAAAAAGAAAGAATTATAAATGACTGAATGTTTCAGTAGAATTAAATGTTACTAGAATATCTTCTCAGAACTGAGAGATTCCTACTTCCGCTTTCGGTCTGGTTACGCTACCGAACAGCAACCGATAAACCCGAGTTTATGAAAATCGGACTCGTTTTACCATAAAACCGGAGTATATAACTAGTTCATTTTTGTGTGTATGTGTGTGTGCGTGTGTGTGTGTGTTTGTTCTTATTTGTGTGTGTGCGTTTTTTTATTTTGTTTTATTTGTGTGCGCGTTTTGTCTTATTTTTATTTGTGTTTTTTGTTTTGTGTGTGTGTGTGTGTGTGTGTGTGTGTGTGTGTGTGTGTGTGCCGAACAATTCTTGTAATGTAATAAATCTATCGAATTCATTGTTTTTTGAAAAAAAAAGTCATCATATTAAATACTTGTATTATGACCATTGTCGAAAGACATAGTGATCTCTCATTGACCTTTGACTCCATAAGTGGGAATACAAAGAAATTTAATGGAAATGTCGTGTTGCATAAATCCAGGCCATTTTGTTTCGACCTAATCGACAATCAACATACTTGAAAAATAGGGTGCCCGGAAAACTCGTTCCGGGAAAACTCGTCTCGGGAAAACTCGTCTCCGGAAAACTGGTCCCCTTTCGCTAGATAGGAAAACTGGTCCCTTATTGAATAAATATCGATTGAAAACACATTTTATGATCATTCTTGAAGGAGATATTATTTTTTAAAATAGACTATAGCCCCCCCCCCCCTAATATTTTTAAAAAATATTTTACTTGTTTAATTTTTTTTTTTTTTTTTTTTAAATAAAATCGATTTTCTAAGTGTCCGTTTTCTACCTAACTGGCTAAGTTCTTAGTGGTTTCACTTATATTAAAGCGTTTATTATGTTCATACAAAGTTAATTACAATTTTTTTTTTGTTCTTATTTTAACGATGTTTTTTGGAGTCATAAAAACAATTAAAAACAAAACCAAAAAATTTAAAAATAGGCAGCGATTCGATTTTTCGTTGCTTTTTGTTTTGTTTTTTTAATTATGATAGTTTTTTGTTGTTATATTTTTGTTTTCTCTCATACAAAATGCACTCATGCGTTATTTAAAATTATAATTTTATCAATTATCAACATTTATTGTCGTCCTGTCAAATTTTGCAAAAATTAACTAATAAATTAAAAACGAAATTTTTTTTGGCGCGAGAGATGCCATGTGCTAACAATCTCTCGTTAACTAATTTTTAATTTTTTTAAATTTTTACTTCAAAATTCTAAAATCAATCATTAAGAGAAAAAGTAATCACTAAATAAATTTATTAATCAATTTTCGGGTTTGTATTACTGTACACATAGATTCGAAAAAGTTGTCAAAAAACAAATATATAACAAATAAATGTTATCAAAGGCAAGATAAATTACTTTTCTACCAAACTGGATATAATTTTCGTGTTTTCATTCAATTTAACATGTTTATTCAGCTCAAAAAGCATAGTGTTTACCGATGTATTGGAAAATTCAAAATGGCGCCCGACTCTCTCTTTAACACGGTAAGTTCGGGAAAAGGAGTTATAAATAATAAACTAGAGAAAATGCTATTAAAAAACCACCGAATATATGTCAAATTATGTCACGGTAACATATATTGAGCAAATTTCTAACAGTATTTTGTCTAGTTTATTATTTATTACACCTTTTTCCGAACTTACCGTGTTAAAGAGAGAGTCGGCCGCCATTTTAAATTTTCCAATACATCGGTAAACACTGTATGCTTTTCGAGCTCAATAAACATGTTAAATTGAATAAAAACACGAAAATTATATCCAGTTTGGTAGAAAAGTAATCTATCTTGCCTTTGATAACATTTATTTGTTATATATTTGTTTTTTGACAACTTTTTCGAATTTATGTGTACAGTAATACAAACCCATAAATTCTTTTTATATTAATATAAAAAAAGCTGTCTCGTTTATGAACATACTAACCGCTTTAAAATAAGTGAAACCACTAAGAACTTAACCAGTTAGGTAGAAAGCGAACACTTAGAAAATCGATTTTATTTAAAAAAAAAACATTAAACAAGTAAAAAAATTTTTTTTTAATATTATGGGAGTTATAGTCTATTTTAAAAAACAATATCTCCTTCAAGAACGATCATAAAATGTGTTTTCAATCAACATTTATTCAATAAGGGACCAGTTTTCCTATCTAGCGAAAGGGGACCAGTTTTCCGGAGACGAGTTTTCCCGAGACGAGTTTTCCCGGAACGAGTTTTCCTAAATTCGAAAAATAGACCAGGAGTCAACGAGTAAAAATCAAACTTGGGGAACTTTATAAGAGAATCCATACAAATGATACGCACTTCTGTATATTTATAGTATGTAAGGAAAATCGTTGCACGAAAGGAAAAACAATACTTTTTATAACAACAATTATTATATTATGGCCCGGGCAACGTCGAATGTCTCAGATAGAGGAGAGTGACCGACATTAGAACTGGTGACAATGTTATGGAAATAAATTGTTTTGATAACGGAGTAATGTTTTGAAAGATGAGTGGAATTTAAGTCGAAATAATTAAGCCAGAAATATGTAAGATAATAAAATGTTTAGAATGTTTTTTTTAATAATATAGGATTGGAATGTTTGGTTTTAATAAAACAAATATGACAAAAAAACAGACAAGGATTTTTCGTTACGTAGATACATGCTGTAACGAGTTTAAAGACAGTTTAGAAAGTTAGTTGGTATTCAGTCTGCAATGCGCGGCCGAGAGAGACGGTCGACAGACGGGATGGCACCCAGCATGTGTAAGATCGATAATAAAGATGCAGACAGGACTGTATCAGCGTTCAATCTTTCCAAGATAAGAACAACATTCTGGAATAAATATTGCTGAAATGCACCCGAGATCTGTTGTTCGTAGTAGTTTTCATTGCGGCTTTCTGTCCAACAAGATCAAAGATAGGCCAAATGGGTTCCCTAATTTGCAAAATGTTGCTACCCCATACAATGGTATTCGTCCCTTTTTTGAAGATATGTCTTCCTTTGTCTAGCAAGAGACAAAGAAGTTTATTCCGTCCTTTATTTGTTGTTATGTGTGAATTAGATAAGTTGTTTTGTGACATTTTGAAAACTAGGCGATCACACGTTGAGAAGTGTATGAAGAAAAGACGCACATTCAATAAAACACTTGTTATATACACGTGTATATATGTACAGAATATATACCTCATGCGGAAATACAACAAAATGAAATAATTTATTCAAATAGCTACACGGTTCCACGGTTCCACGGTTCGATATAGGTGAAAGTTAGGTAGTGTCCAGGCAAGGTAAGAAAAGTATAAAGTTGTAGAATCAAATGAAAGACAAGAGTTTCATTATAACATTTATTAACAACTTCATTATCTTCGTTAGCATGATTTTTAAGAAAAAGGACAGTTTGTATAGAGAAAGGGTTTATGGATGTGTGTACATAGATGAAAAATTAGACAGATCTGTTGAAAGAGAGAGTTTATGGATGCGTGTCCAAGTTAGTAAAAGCGTGCATCCATCTATGGACGGGGACAAAATGTTAGAGACAGTTCTCTAGCAATATAAAATACTCCATGTTTCATTATATTCATCAAATGCAGGTTTATATATGCACAACAATTTTCCTAGTGACGGACTTAGGGCATGCTATGCTTTCTATGTTGTAATCTGTCTATTATTATTTAAATTCAATTCTTTTAGTGAAAAAACCTAATTTTTTGCACTTTCAAGGGAGATAATTTGAATTTGTTACTGGAAGATGTGAACGGGTTAATTCTTGCTATTATCTGCATGTTTTTTTGTTTTGTTTTTTTTTGGGGGGGGGGTTCAACCAAAAAATTATTTGAATCTGTTCCATTTTCAAAAAGCATTTACGTCATACTACTTTCCAATAAAAAATTACAGTTAAGTTAGGATCAGATTAGTGTTAGCTTAGGGTTAAGTTGGGATGCAAGAAAAGGTATTTCTCTTATTTATTTGCTACTTAAAAGTAAAATAACTGGAAAATTTTAGAAAATACTTCTTTTTTTTAAGATATCATCATTTATCAAGGCGCAAATGTTACTCGAGGACAAGTGTTAAATAAGTGCCAGGTGGGCAGTGAGACAACACAGTGATGATTGGTAATGGACGGTGGTGATTGGAAAAAATTTGATTAAGAATGCAAATTCACAAGAATTTGCTTGCATTTTTCTTGAAAATTACAATGTTGTAGCCAGCTGGAAAGCAGTCCACTGTAGTGTGGTCTACAACGGATAGTTCCAGGACACAAATTGTGCTCACTGAAGTTTCGCTTAACTTTAGCTATAGAAAGAAAAGGGAAATTATTGGCAATGGTTGCGACTAGTTTTTGTTGTGAATTATTTACAGGGGAGGGAACAGATTGAAGTTCAGTCGAACATATGCATTGAAAATAACGATAAGGTAGAGAAAGTCTACCAAAGTGTCTTCTGTGCAAAGAGGTAATATGGAGGTGAAAAATGTATCGCCCACATTTCAAATTAGGCTTACTTGTAATGACAAAAAATTAGCCTTTCCCAAAAATACTCTTTGAATTTAATAAATTATAAAAAATAAAAACTTTGCTATTTTTCTTGTTTGAAATAGTAAAACAAAAATGCATATTTTTCCATCGAACGTAAATGTTACGATTCAAAATTGATTGGACTGTTTTTCGTAAATCTTGGTAAACGCCAATTTTTGTAATTGTCACAAGTAAGTATCTCTGTTTATATTTAAAAGGTACTTGAGTGTGTGAATTCGTTCCCTATGTACTCCGAAATGTTCGGGCCGTTTTTCTTCAATTTCACACAAACGTACTTTATATTCCTGAGAATGTTCTTAAATAGAATGCTTCCGATAAGTATCAAAAATCGATCATCAGAAAAATCCATTAAAGAAGGAACAGTTCGATTTTAACCTAAGTTATCACTTATACAGCCTAACATCATAAGTGTTTTTGAGTAGTTTTATTACCGCACAAGTATAAGGGCCCGGCGTATAAAATCTACCGTGGGTTCTCGTAATGAATGTTTCTCTGTAGAGCACAACTAAAGCATGATACTTGCATTTTACATTTAAAACTTTAATTAAAGCCATTATATAAAAATATTTTTATATAATAAACAGTATGTGCTCTACATTGCAGTGTAGATCGCAGTGTATTGTGGATTAATTCACCGCAGTGCACCGTGGTGGGTCCCCCCCACTAGAGCACACAATCAATCGATTTGATTGAAAAAAATATGAGCAAATTCATAGATTTCGATGACAGGAAAAGTATGACAGAAAAAGTATTGGAAGTGTGAAAGATTTGTTAATCCCGGTCAACGTCGGGTTTCCCTGCTAGTTTTCTTAAAATTTACTTTTATTTAGTTATCTTATTTTTAACTATCATATTTACTACTTGTAGCTATCCATGGAAGTATCGTACATTCGTATGAATCAGCATCGTACGACTTTTAACCAACTCAATTTTTTAGTTTACTTGTGTTTTCTTAATTTTTACGAGAATCAAGCATTTAAACGAGAGAAACACACGATGGGTGCCAACATTCATAAATCATCGTGGTGCTATGTTACTGACTGGATACGAACTGGCCACACACAGGTCGTCAATCTTCGTCGTTATCCACTTCAACACTGTCGCCTCCCAAGGTACCTAATAAATCTTTTGCAATAGCGGCAAACCAGAAGAACGACCGATCCAATGCCCGCAGTAAGCGATGTCCGGATAGATTTTGTTCCTGATATTAAATACTTCCTGCTTTGACGTCACTTACGCTTGTAATGTGCAAAGTGTTGTACTAATTCTTATTAATTAATTTGTTTATTACGACTCTGTCCAGTCTTGACAAACTATGGATATCCATTAAAGAGTGTCCTGCCCGTGAAATTTTTGTGGCAAGAGTTATGCAATCTCTAACCATAACTCTCCTGAGTCGGCACTGTCGAGATTAGCGGAGAGCACATACAACGCTTGAATTTCCAAATATTCACCCATCTGGTACTGGCCAGCCTATTATTGCTTAACTTCAGTGATCTGGTGTGTCGAGGTGATTATGCCTTATATAAATTCGTTTTTATATTTTTAACTCGAAAAAGTAGGCTTTTAATGACAATGTCAGAGTGAGATAAAAGCTCAACTTTATAGGTATCTAGATAGATATACACGTGTCTGTGTATAAAGATTTTTCGACAACCTTTATATGGTGTTTTCACATTCAGTATTGTCCACCAAATATAAAATATTTGAATGTATTCTGCGATTTCTGCATAATTTGGCAAGCATTCCTGTTTTTCTAAAGTTATCAAACCTTGAATAGTATATTCGTTGAAAATTTGCAAAAACAAATTAACATTTTTCCTTTCAAAAGTAGTCGGAGAAAGAACTTTTGAAGTCAACTTATAGCAATATTTCACAAGTGATTGAGATTCTAGGGCATAAAGTTTATGTAAATCGCATTGAAATTTTGCAGAAATAAGTAGTTATCGAGATATAAAAAAAAGTTGTTTTATGCATTGTATTCTTTGGCGGCCATCTTTATGGCGCGCGCGTACGCGCGAAAAAAAGATGTCCGCCAAAGAATGCAATGCATAAAACAACTTTTTATATCTCGATAACTACTTATTTCTGAAAAATTTCAATGCGATTTCCGTATTCAGGATATCGAAAACCTACAAAAGTAGTCATTTAAAAGAAAATTGTGGAGGTCGATCTAATCTAACAATTTACGTATTTTTCTTTCATTAACTATTAATAGTTTACGCACTTGTTTGGCCATTAAATTATGAATTAATCAAAATTGTTATAAAGCTTTAATTTAATGGTAACCATCTTACAGCTGGAAACTTAAATATAACAATATAATTTGGTAAATAAATAAATCGGTATTTATGCAGTTTACGTAACTAATAACAGGTATTAGTGCAGTTTAACATCTACAAACAAATTGTTTTCATTTTAGGACAGTTCTGCCCGCGCAACGTAAAAGTTAACAAAGCCTTACCTCCTCCATGTGCCGAAAGTGGCTTTTTAAATTTGCTTGCGCATGTTAAACTGCAGAAGTGCTTAATAAAGTTATTTAGAAACATATTCTTAATTTAAGGAGAGGGGTGGCTTGCTTTATTCTCATCTAACAATGTAATAAGCAAAAAATAACATAAAAAATTGGGAAATTCTCTGTAAATTAACAAAAGTAAAAAAAAAGGAGAAAAATACAAAAAAAAGGATATTTTTTACGACCTGGCCCAGCGTAGTATAAACACCCCAAACCTCCCGATATTAAGAACGGCTTTCGGAATAAACACCCCCTGAACATCCCGATGTTAAGAACGGCTTTCGGTGTTGGGAGTGTTTATTCCGAAAGCCGTTCTTAACATGGGGAGGTTGGGGTGTTTATAATACGCTGGGGCACGTCGTAAAAATTTACGATTTAAAAAATAGTACGGATCACTCTGCATTAGTACCCACACACACATATATATATATATATATATACTAGCAAAAGTACCCGTCGTTGACTGGGTTCAAAAACAGCCTACAGAAAATGGACTCTGATTTATGAAAGTATGATAGGTTATGAAAAGGAAGGGTTGTAAAGAGATAGCTTCGAATTTGGGGGTACCAAAACCAAAGCAAAATATGATGAAAGCACAAATAAAATAGATAAACCCCTTAATTTATTATACAATACCTGTTCACACTTAAACACTTATCACAATATTCTGTGGATCTATATTAAAAAACCTTGTTAAACTTTGTGACATATTTCCATTCTATGGAGGTCAGGAGCGAACGAACACCCAATAATTTTATTATACCATATTTCTTCAAACTGAAACATAATTATCATAGTGTACTTACGCAGATAGATATGAAAACTTTTTATTAAAGTTTGTGCCTATTTCCATTCTATGGAGGCCAAGCGAAAATGCAGACCCCACAATTTTGTTATATCATT
Source organism: Euprymna scolopes (assembly GCF_053919585.1). Lineage (NCBI taxonomy): Eukaryota > Metazoa > Mollusca > Cephalopoda > Sepiida > Sepiolidae > Euprymna > Euprymna scolopes. The sequence goes on along the minus strand of NC_136490.1, from coordinate 35,573,095 downwards.
CCTATTTAAGTTGAAACATACTTATCAAAGTATTCTTATGTACATCTATATCAGACACACTTGTAAACGTTTTTTTTTTTTAATTTTTAAATTTTTTATTTCTATACTTTGTGGACCAGACGCGAACACAGACCCCACAATTTTAATGAACCACCGTTTTGCCAGATCAAACAACATACTCATTCCTGTGTCTCGATATATCATCTATCATTATATGGAATATGTTTTTTAAAATAGGCAACCATATAGGAGCCTCTTCGTGACCAGACACACACACACACACAGACATTCAGCTTATATATATATATATATATATATATATATATATATATATATAAACTACTTCAAGCCTGAAGAATCCTATTAATATTGCATAGTAAAATAGTTGAACTAAAAAGATAAATGATTTTTTTATTTAGAATTATTTAAACAAGGCATTCCGTTTTTATGATATCGCTTTTATTAAATTGTTAGGTGAAAGTACATAATATTTTCACCATACTCCCCATTTTAAATACGTTTCTAAATAATAATTATTATTTCAGCACATAGCTTAAATTACATATAAAATTCATTTTTTATATACATATGTTCATTTTTATTTTAAAATACGTTCTAAAAAAGTAAATAAATAAAAATAAAAAAGGCGCGTTCTTTTTTTTAATATCTCAAACATTTTAACACTTACTCTGCTATATTTAGATGGAGTAAAATCCTTTCTTTTTATTGCATTAATCCACTGGTAAATTATTTTCTTTTTGGGGGGAAATGAAAACACGGTAACTTTTGGTCCATTTTCGTAGTTACCTCGGCATTTTGGAACTATACATTTCGCCGGCATGTTTAAATTTATTTAATCCTCCAAAACTTTCAACCAACTTCCAGTTTAGTCATGAGACACGCGACCAAATTTCAACAGACCGATGTTCACGACGTCACCAGACTCAATTATAGTCGTCGCTATGCCATCATATTACGGTAGCCACGGTACCGTCCGCGAAAAAGGTTTTTTTTTTTTTTTTGGTGGGGGTAATTTTTATTTTTCGATTAATTTTGTGTTAGGGGAAATTCATAACTGTTTTTTTGTTTGTTTTGTTTTGTTTGCTCTCATTTATAAATTATTTGGAGGTAAGGATGGAGAGCACAGGGAAGTGATTAGCGGTTAATATTTCAGTTTTTTTTTTATCAAATCTTAGTGGTATTTTTTTTTTTATTATTATTTGTAAAAGGTCCTGGTAATTTTTTACCTGGTTTCCACCTTAATAATTTCCTTTAAAATGACGACTTTTATAGGGTTTTTTTCAGATAAGCTTAAAACGAATATCGCATTTAAATTTTCCGCAAATCAAGCAATGTCATTTCGGTTATCTCCAAAAGCATTGCTTGCAAAAATCTAGCTACCGGAAGTGGATACGGTTGATTATGGAACGGAACGGAAGCATTGCATGAAAACCGAAACCATATATTTATTTAAACAAATTGCTTTAGTTTTAATTCTTGTGTTATCACGAAACACTCGTATTATCTATATATCTATAAAAGTGAAAGTGTCTGTGCGTGTGTGTCTGTTTGTCTGTGTAGATTTCCCTACACAATATCTCTGTCAATTTTCGGTGTACAGACTCGAAATTTGATATACAGGGTGCTGAGATTTGAGTAAATCTTTGTAATCCATTTTCTGCCAGAAATGTGGCTGTTAAGGGGTCAAAGTTCAACGAGTTGACCTTTGACAACTCTACCAAACTCCTCCACCAATTTTGGGTATAAACACTTGAAATTTTAGATATAGATTCCTTGGACATAGATCTAACTTAATAACTTGATTTGAACCCAAAACAATAAATGTTAAGAGGTCATAATAGGGGGCAGAGTTAAAAAAAAAATTGACCTCTGCGGTCTCTACCAAATTACTCAGACAATTTCTGGTCTTAACATTTGAAATTTACCATAAAGAGTATTCAGAGATAGGGCAAGCTTTTTAATCGGTTTGGGTCGAAAATTTTTAGTTACCAATATATAAATGTATGTTTGCATGTCTGCCTAAAACTTTCGACGGATTTTTACAATATCAGTATCGTTTTGAAATTCGACCTTTCAGATGACAAATATCGAAGAATTGGCTAAAAACATTAATATCTTCACCTTCAACTGGGCACTTTTCTACAGGGGCGTCGCTTTTTTTCGCCGATATTTTTTAAAGTCATCCTCTCCTTAGGATTGTCTGGCCTTAATTTAAACCTACGTCACTTCCGGTTTGGCGGTGGTCGTAACAGCAAAGACGTCAGGATTTATTTCCGTTCTTTCCCCTCTTCGCGGTAAGTTACTGCCTTCCTACTACCACTTTTTTTTTCGCTCAACATACACCTCCAAACACCCGGGCAACGCCGGGCTGAAATGCTAGTCAAATAATAAAACAACAAGAAAGTTTCAATTTTTACATGGATGGATATTTTACATGGACGGGGGTGTTTATACTACGCAGTTAGGTTGTAAAAATATCGGAAAACGTTTGAATTTTTTTTTTCTTTTTTTTTTCTCAAGTTAAAATTGTCAACATTTTTCTAAAAGTTCTTGCCCTTTTCTTTTTATAGGGTTTTCTTGATTGAATTTGTGCATGATTAAAATCTAATATTTTAGGGTTGGGCTAATTAAATTTGTGCGTGATTGAAACTTTTCTTACAATTTATTCAAAGTCGTCCGCTTCGGTTTGTATTGGCTAATCGTGTTATCGCTCTTTCATTGGCTGAGCAACTTAATCAGCACTTTGCATAGTTCAACAATCAAACCCGAGCCAACATTTACGAAAGTCCAGAGAAAAAGTACCATCAATTTTTTTTTTTTTTAATTTTTACTAATTTCGACATGACGGGTAAGTACGTGTTTTTACCTAAAATGCATTTATTTGAAATCCTATTATACTGCACAAGCACAAAAACATATTCATGCCATGTTTGTTTAATAATTTAAACATTTTAACGCTTTCGATCTTTCGATATTATTTTGAAAGTACGAGAGATTAAAAGTGTAGCAAAGTTTTTGTTTCATCGCACACGCAAAAAAAAAATAATAATTTGGTGATTCCCTAAATTTACTCCTATATCTAAATAATGCTTGTAAAAGGGGGCTTAAGAAAATTATAACTGCTTTCTGTACTTACATGTTAGGTAAAGAGAGTACATTAGGCACCGCCAAAAATGGCCGCAAAATCAAGTTGTTGTTGTTTTTTAAAACGAAATTACATTTATTAAAATCCATTATTTCTGAGTAACTTTTTTTTTCCAGAAAGATAAAACCCTGAATTTTATCATATAGAAAACAGAATAATGTAAAACTTTTTCTATTTTTAATTCAATTTTAAATGTTAAATTTCCCCAAAAAGTTAACAATTGACATTTTTTGTCTTGCACAAAAAACGTACATAAATATTTAAAAAAAAGGTTTTTGAAATAATTAATTTATTTATTTATTGTCTAACTAAGATTTAGGATGATTTTCTAAGAGAATATGCAAAAATATTATAATATAAGTACCTGGATTTCAAATAATTCCACTTATTCATATATGTAACCAGTTGTTTCGCGTCAATCTAGAGTCTAGATCGACACTGTTTACGTTTGTGTTTGATAAGAAACAAACTATGGAAGACCAAACAGGCCAAAAAAACTTATTTTTCAGTGACGAAAATTTCAATGTATTATTAAGCTGAGGCTGGCCAGTACCAGATGGGTGACCATTTGTATGAGTTTGGTTTTTAATGTGTATGTGTGTGGGGCCAGACTCCCCAAAATAGGGGGGCAATTTAAAGCAGAATAAAAAAAAAATATTTCAGCGCGTTTGGTCCACCGTAGTTGAAAGGCGGCAAACGTTTTCAAACGGGATAAAAAAATGATGCTATTTTTAACACAAAGGGCACAATATTTATCGAATTTTTTTTTTGTATCGATTCTTCAAAGCATGCCCTATTTAATAATGGTCATGCATTATTCGGCTCGCTAAAAAAATTGTTAATTTATTTATCAAAGATTTTAAAATGGCTTTTTTCGTATAAATATTAAAAAAAAATTTTTTTTTTTTTTGTTTTGCTTAACTTAAATTAATTATTTTACTTAACATATTCACCGAATTTCACACTTCAAAACTCAAAAGCGAGATAATTAAACACAATCGAAGTTCTGATATTCAGACGTCAAAATAAGGTATGCAAACAATTTTTTTTTAATCTATAATTCTGTCCCTTACAACGACACAATATGTTTTGTTCAGTTTCAGATGATTATTTTAAGCATATTTGTTCCCACTTCAAAACAAGGGGGGGTTGTAAGCAACAAAAAATATATATATAAATATCGTTTATGAAAAATAAGTACACCGTTATAAAGTTCATTCTTCTCTTAATAATCGCTGAAAATTTCGTATTGATCGGATAATTACCTGATTTTTGGTAGATTTTTAAAAAGACGGTCCGTCAAAAAATACTGACCTGCCCCCCCCCCCAGTTTTGGCGGTGCCTACAGTACATCAATATTTTTGTTTAAAAAAAAAAAAAAATTAATCGGAAGCCGTCGGTAGCCATTTTCGACTTAAGGTCAATGCACAAAGTTTGATTCAGTCAAGGGAAGAGTCGATAAACATCCTCTTCTTACGTTAAGAATGGCGTTCTATTTTTCACGAGGATGTTAAAATGCACAAATACACTTTATTAAAAAAAACTCGTATGTTTTTGTTTTATATCCCAATTCTACACTGTTATTTTTTTCTTTCGAAAGTGGGCTTAAAACCTTGCTAGAATTAAAGTTTGGGTTATAGCACTTTGTTTTAATATTGTCAACAATGGTGGCCGACAGTTTTCACGAATAAAATTTTATTTTATGTTCTAAAAACAAAAATACTATATGAATTTACATAAACTTTAGTGTATGGTATTTGGAACCTAAAAAGTACATAATAAATTTTTCGATAAATTACAACAAAAAAAAAACAATTTTAGAAATAAATTTGAAAACATTTAAATAGAATAAAATTCCAATATACCGCGATATGAAGTTTTAAACAGATTTTTGAGTAAGGTTTTCCAATTTTTAAAAAATATTTAAATATAATATCAAAAATGACTACTGGTGATTATGAAATAGTAAATTTAACTACAACTTAAAATTATTTTACTTGTTAAAAGATGTTTATTCCTAGGAGGCTAAACTTGATTTTAGTGCTAATTTTTAAAAAAATATGTACTGAGGTCTCTAATTCAATTAACGTAAGCAATAGCAAAAAAAAAAAAAGAAAAAGAAAAACGCTGCTTCCCTGGTTTAACGGCATCCGTAAAAGGTATGACAAACACAAAATGATGACATGGCTGATAGTGCGTAAAATGCTGATGATTTTGCACAACATTTTGGATATCTCTATAGGGGAGCAGGAAACAGGGGGGGATTTCAATGTCTAGCATTTTGAGGGAAGAAACTATCAGAGTAAAAGGCTTTTGAGCATCCGGGGAGGGTTTGTATTACTGTACACATAGATTCGAAAAAGTTGTCGAAAAACAAATATATAGCAAATAAATATTATCAAAGGCAAGATAAGTTACTTTTCTACCAAACTGGATACATTTTTTTTGTTTTTATTCAATGTAACATGTTTATTCAGCTCGAAAAACATGCAGTGTTCACCGATGTATTGGAAAATTCAAAATGGCGCCCGACACTCTCTTTAACATGGTAAGTTTGGGAAAAGGTGTTATAAATAATAAACTAGACAAAATACTATTAAAAAAACACCGAATATATGTCGACTTATGTCATGGTAACATATAATGAGCGAATTTTCTAACAGTATTTTGTCTAGTTTATTATTTATAACATCTTTTCCTCAACTCGCCGTGTTAAAGAGCGTGTCGGGCGCCATTTTGAATTTTCCAATACTTCAGTAAACACTATATGCTTTTCGAGCTGAATAAACATGTTACACTGAATAAAAACACAAAAAATATATCCAGTTAGGTAGAAAAGTAACTTATCTTGCCTTTGATAATGTTTATTTGTTATATATTTGATTTTTGACAACTTTTTCGAATCTATGTGTACAGTAATACAAACCCGATTTTTTTTTCTATTTGTGAAGTTTAGTTGCAGAAGGATTATTTATGTAGAATATATTTTAGTGATGAAAATGTTGCTAAGAGTGCAGAATAGTTAACAGTTAGGAAATCGGCAACAAAAAAAAAAACAATTAATTTGTAGGGAATACAATAGAATTTAATTATCTACCAACCTGTATATTTGTAAAGTGTGGAAACTGAGATTTATTACTTCTTAGTTTTTCCTTAAGTTTACTTATCGGCATATGAACAAAACGGCCATCGATATTTTAGGTGGTTGCTTATATTCGATAGAAAAGATAAATAAAAATAGTACAAAAAATAGTTGTTCTACTACTAGCCTTCCTCCGTCTAAATTAATATTTTTATGCTTACCCCCCCCTCAAGTATTAACAAAAGAGTAAATTAGTTAACTTGTTTTCGAAGAAACGGAAATGCCTTCTGGTTTTATTTTTAAATTATTTTAAATAGGATTTTTAAGATGATTTAGCAGTGAAGCGAAAAAAAAGGGGGGTTAAAAATTCAAATAAATAAATTAATTTTTCCAAAGGCAAAATAAGTTACTCTTCTATTTACCTGGATAAGTGCTTGTGTTTTAACGTATTTTAAAGCGTCTAATTTATTCGAAAAACAAGTAGTGCCGAGTTGGCAAGTAAAACCGACAATCTGGCCAGCAATAACATTTCCTCTTTTCAGGTTTTGAGTCATAAACAATATTCCGAAGACCGCACGTTCTTGTCGACCATGTTGTCGGTTTAACTTCCCGATTTGGCACTACTTGTATTTCGAATTAAATAGACGCTTTAAAATGCGTAAAAACACACACAACTTATTCAGATAGGTAGAAGAGTAAAGTATTTTACGTTTTAGTTAAATTTATTTGTTACATATTTGAATTGTTGGCTGCTTTTTTCTTTTGATGGCTTCTCTGCTAAATCCCCAAATAATTCTATGTGTGTGTTGACACGAGAAATACACATTGAATTATTACATGTGTAGTTGTCTCCTACTTTTATGAATGGTAAAATACTTTTATGAATGGTAAAATACTTTTATGAATGGTAAAATACTTTTATGAATGGTAAAATACAGAATAGTTAATAGTGGAGAATTAATAAAGAAAAGATTATAAAAAGAAATATTTTAAGCGCGTATAGAAACTAAGACTTTTATTAACAAATTTTATTGAAATTGGCTTATGAATACGCAAAAAAAGTGGTTGAAATGCTCTACGTGACTGCTTCACTTAGGCCATTAAGTGTGATTTTATTAGGGTTTCATTTTTTTTTTTTTTCGGTGATCGGTGGAGGTAAAGGTGAAGGGTTTTTCACCCTGACTTAACATTAACGGTAGAATAAGTTATTATTATTATTGTTGTTATTATTATTATTGTTATTATTATTGGCTCACATGGAGCTTTCGCACAAGTCAACAAACGATCTGATTGGAAACCTGTGGTGTTCTTTGGAAGCTGAGTGACAAGTCTCCCCAGACGTCCAGTTCTCTCCACCTCTTTCGATAGCAATTTGCACATGAATTTGCATCATCGCAACAGCCGCTTACCATTGATTTCTCGCTGGTAGTGGCCATTGGTTTATACTGGAATTTGAGTGGCACTCAGCCTCCCCAAGGTTCCAGTTCTCTTTGTGCTTGTCCAGCCGAAGTCTGGTTGGTGCTCTCTCCTCGCACTTTCAGTACTTATTGACCCTTCTCGGCCCTTTGGTATCATTTTTCTATTGTGGGGCGGTGATGAAACAATGGGGTGATGCATGATGGGGGGGTGTAGAACTTGTAGATATGCAGTTTCGGTGTTCTTCATTCCCTGTAACGCTTATTCGTTATATTGTCTTGTATTATTATCCGCATTCAAGGGTTTTCTTAATATTTCAGTCGTTTTCATTATCGTTAGTCGTTGTACTTTTGCAGTTATTCCTCTGATTCCAATTTCTGACATTCTTTTTTCGAAGTTTTTCGGCATTGTTCCTAGTGCTCCTACTATTATCGGTACTATTTTGATTTTCTTCATCCAAATCCCTTTCAACTCTCTGGCTAGCTCTGTGTATTTGCTTCGTTTCTCCTTTTCTTTCATACTTACCCTGTGGTCAGCTGGGACTGCAAAGTCTACGATTTGACATCATCATCATCATTATTATTATTATCATTTATTTATTTTATTTTATTTTTTTTTTCCAGCATGAACTTAATCGGAGTTAATGGAACACCGGTGCTTGAGTAGATTGATGATATTTTTAAAAAACGCAGTTTAGGAAGAAACATTATTACGTACTTACATGTCATGTCGAAATTAGTATAATTTCCCAAAATTACGAAATTAAAAGATGGTATATATCTAGTTTTTAGAAAAAAAAATATTTAGTATAACAGTTCGATATTTAGTATCTTAAAATGGCAGGTTGTTAAATTGATAGATTGCAGTTACCTCCGCCGGAAATTTGAGAAACTTTTTAGCATTAAAACATACGGCAAAACTCTATAAACCAATAAATTTGATACATTTTTACTTGTAACTATTTTTCTACTCCACCATGTTTCATAATTTTCGAATTTATACTAATTTCTACATCACATGTAAGTACGTAATGTTTTCATCTTAAATGCGTTGATGAAAAGGATCATCAATTTTCACAAGCACCTGACCACTTTGAAAATATCGACCGCTATTTTTCCTTTTTTTTTTTTTTTAGTATATGTTGATAAATCAACTTTAAGAGAATAAATTCAGAAAAAAATCCATCTTAGTTACCACATTTTAAAAGTATACAGGTTTATATATAATGTAATTCTTTAGTATAAATTATTTCTGTTGCTTTGTTCTTTACGATTTCCAAACTGTTAACTCTTGTGATCGGTTATCTTTATTAATATAGTGATTACGCTTTAACTAGGAAGATTACGTTGCGCCAAATGTATGAAAGATGCTTGATTTTCTGAGTATTTAGCTATCTCTCCATGAAGGTAAGCTTATACAGTTATTTTTAATGTGGGTGGAAAGGCCCCCCCCCCCTTTTCCTTTTTTTTTCCTTTTTTTCCTTCTTTCTTTTTTCCTTTTTTTCTTTTTTTTCTTTTTTCCTTTTTTTCTTTTTTCCTTTTTTTCTTTTTTCCTTTTTTTCTTTTTTCCTTTTTTTCTTTTTTCCTTTTTTTCTTTTTTCCTTTTTTTCCTTTTTTTCTTTTTTTCTTTTTTTCCTTTTTTTTTCTTTTTTCCTTTTTTCATTTTCTTTCCTTTTTTTCCTTTTTTTCCCTTTTGCTCGAATCGATGACGTCAGCAGAAATTACGCACGTCCTTCAACCACTAGGTTGTCTTAAATCTTTGTGTAAACCTTTTTATTTTATTATTATTCTATTTCCTCAGACTTTCCTCTTCTCTTATACTAAACTTTGTCTGGAATGTTAGACGACTTTTAATAGTTTTGTTTTGTTTTTTTTTCTACTTTTGGACGATTTCATTTTTTTTTTTTTTATAGTTTTGATTTTTTTTTAATTTTTTTTGTTTTTGTTTTTGTTTTTTAAAGTTTTATTATGGTGCTAAGTTTTGTGTTACATTTTATTTGGAACCGAATGGGGGGAAGGTACCCGTCTTTCACATACTGTTAGAACGCCCGCACACAGACAGGCAACCAACCCAACCGCTTCCTCCAAATTCCCTTGCCCTCAAAACCCCATCTACTCCCTGTCTCCTGCTATACTTTCTTTCAATAGACCATTGATGAAATATTTATGTCAAGGTCTTTAAGGCCTTTTAGCGTGGTTAGAATTATAACGTTCATAATATTTTTTGACTGACAAAGGTCAAGGATAATGTTTTTCTCTTTACTGCATATGTGCATCCGAATATTTATTGGATTATGAAGAGAACTTGAATGCCTACTAGACACTATCCTCGAGTGTCCGTATAGAGATTTGTCAGAACAACCTGGCATAAGGATACCACCCACAAATAAACCCTGACTAAATATTCAAAATAACATAGTATTCGATGCCCAAACAAAATCCCCTTGTTATGGTTACTCTACACGGGCCTATGTAAGGATTGCTGCATCTTCTCTAAGTGATGCTGCCTAGAGTAACAACACTAAGCTGGATACTCCACCAGAATAAGCTAGTGTTATAACTCGTGTTCGCGTTCACAATACCAACATATCTTTTTTTTAACATTACATAATTAAATTACTTTACTCTACGGCATAATCACGTTGACACACCGGTTCCTGCTGACTCACCAAAGTTAAGCAACATTGAACCCAGTCAGTACTGAATGGGTGAGCATTTGGGAGTTCCAAGTGATCTCCGCTTATCTTGGCATTGTTTCCAGTTGTCTTAGACTTCTCCTTGCCACTGGACTCAAAACAGTGCCGATTCAGGAGAGGTGTGGTTGGAGATTGCGCAACCCATGCGTCACACTTACACACGCAGCTGCCCCTATAGGGGGTATCCTTTGTCTTTCAAGATTGAACAGAGGCATCGACTATAGTAACAACACTAAGAAGGATACTCCACCAGACTAGCTGAATTCTTGTCTTGGAATTCAGTAAAACCAAAAGAAATATATACTATAACGTAGTTAACTGGTCAATAATTGAGATGAAAATTAATATTCTAACTTGTTTAATAACTCAACGTTTGAGAGATAAGAGGAGTATAATGATATATTCGAATATCTATGCATCTCATATAGAGATCAAGTGTTAGTAGCAAGAAAGGGACACCTTGGGTTTTTAGAACTTCGATTTCAGTAAAATATAACAAAAAAGAAGATAGGATTTAATGCTAATAGTCCGTATTCAAATCCAATTAAAACCGAGGTTTTGAATGCAGATTTACAAAGCAGTCTACAAACCTTTACTAGTGGGAGTGGTCACGGCAAATCCAGGCATGAAAGCCACTCGTGAATAAGGGTCAATAAGTGCCAAGTGAGACAACACCATAATTATCAATAATGGTGGAACGGGTAGCGTTTGTTTATTTAAGAAGGCAGCTCATCAGGAACTTGTACACGTTAGACTTTTAAAAAGACATGTTATAGTTAGCTATGAGGCAACTCCGCGATATTGTGTTCCAATAAAAAAAATTGCTCATAAAATTTACGCTTAGTTTTAGTCACAGATAATGAAATTGTTGGCAGGTGTTGTAGCTAGATAAGTGTCTAGTGCGAATATTCTATATCGAGGTGGGACATAGATAGAAGCTTAGTTGACATAGATAGAAGCTTAGTTGACCACCTGCCATGAAAATAACGATATTTTAAGAATCCTACGTGTTATGATTTTATGAGATCAAAGATAGACTCAACGTTGTTTTTAGTTTTTGTTTTAATATCTACGAAATCCAGCTCCTCCAGAAGAGACACTCTGGATTGAGTCAAAAAAAAAAAAAAATAAACATTGCATCAGTCTAGAAGGATTTCTCCTTCGGTGACGGAGAACAGAAAAGATGAAGTGTGGTATCAGAGCAGATATTACAATTTGCTCCTAGCTAAAGAAAACTATCTTGAACCCCCTAAAACCAATGTAACTTTTTTCTTATGTAATACTTGTAACTTGTGTCGTTACAGTTCCAACCTCTCGCACCCACACGTTGTCTGGTATCGTCGCAATGGGACAAACAAATAAAACAGGAGAGAAATAAAAATCCAACTCTGCATTATTTTTTAGTGTAAATGATCGCACATCAAAGGACGTAAACGACCAAGTCATCTCTGATTCTATCTCCTGTAAACTTGAGCACGTGGTACAATGAGGAAAGAGGTGGCTGGTCGCTTTTAATGCATCTAAAACCAAGCTTCTATCTTTACACCATCAACGCTCTGATCCACACCTGGCATCAATTGAAATGAATGGCTCTCGTCTTGAGGAGGCCTCATATTTTGACAAGCTTCTGGGCTTGACCTTTACTCCTGATCTAAAATGGAACACATACATCAAATCCGTTGCTAAGATCGCTGGAAAAATGGTGGGATCCTTCTTTCGATCCAGTAGATATCTCACTGCTGATGCAATTCTCTATCTATATAAGAGCCAGGTACGTCTAAGGATGGAGTACTGTTGCCACATCTGGGCAGGAGAAAGGACTTATCCTGCCTTGATAGAGTTCAAAATAGGCTTCGTAGCTTAGTAGGGAATGCCCTTTTCTCTTCCCTGCAACCTCTTTTTCACAGAAGAGATGTTGCGAGTCTGTCTGATTTGATGTACGTGTTCCATTTAAGATCAGGAGTAATGATCAAGCCCAGAAGCTTGTCAAAACTTGAAGCCTCCTGAAGACGAGAGCCATTCATTTCAATTAATACCAGATGTGGATCAGAATGTTGATGATGTAAAGAGAGAAGCTTGATTTTAGATGCATTAAAAGTAACTAGCCACACTTTTCCCCATTGTACTACGTGCTCAAGATTAGAGGAGAGAGAATCGGAGAGAACTTGGTCGTTTACTGTCTTAGATGTGCTACCATAAATGGTAGTGTCGTCAGCATAAATGTCTACAAATGATGTAAGGATATGATTTGGAAGATCATTAATGTAGATCAGGAAAAGAGTTGGGCCCAGGATGGACCCATGAGGGACACCAGCATTAATACTGTGAGATTCTGATTTTTGCCCCTCAACTACTACTCTTATGAACCTATCAGAAAGAAACGCTTTAATCATTGAGAAGACATTTCCAGCTATATCATAGCTAGAGATCTTGTGAAGTAAACCTTTATGCCATACCCTATCAAAGGCCTTAGATATGTCAAGAGCAATTGCCCTAGAACGGTTGCCTCCGTCGAGAGATTTTCTAATCCTATGAGATATAACTGTAAGCACATCTGCTAAATAATAATTAATGATAATAATAATAATATGAAACACTACATGGAACCTAGAACACTGAAGCCACATATCTATAATTTCTCTAACCCACCCCCATCCAATTCCCACATCACTGCTCCCTCCCCCCACCCCAAAAAAAGAGCGAGGAACAATAACCAAGTAGAGTCAAGGAGGAAGGAAAGACCAATGAACTGTCCAGACCTTAGCCGGATAAGCGCGAAGAGAACTGGGTCCTTAGGGATGCGAATTGCCACTCAAATTCCAGCGAAGACCAATAGCCGCTGCCAACGAGAAATCATTGGCAAGCAGCTGTTGCGATAATGCAAATTTATTTGCAAATGTTATTGAAAGAGATGGAGAGTAGTGGAAACCTGGGGAGACTTGTTGTCACTCAGCTTCCAGGGAACACCACAGGCTGTTTTCAGGGAGAGAATCTTTGAAGATCTGTGTTAAAGATGCTTGTGAGCCAATAATAATAATGTAATTTATCAATTTAAATGTAGTTGCAGTGCCGACTACGTGTTACTAAGAACGGACGTTCTTAATAGCACACAGGATCTCCAATAGCTAATTATTTTCTTAAAAACTCGTTATGTGCTATGAACTTCAGCATTTATTCATTTACCAATTTGAGTCGCGTTCATTCGGACTTTCATTTGAAGATCTTGAACTATTTACGTTGGTTTGAAAAGACTTTTTCTTAAGTTTGAAGGTCATTGGCCTTTAGGAGATTCTATCATTGTACGTAGTAATTAACTTTAAAGATCATTTGGGGGGTTGATATGCATTGATTTGCATATCAATGAGGCTTCGTCCATAAAAAGACGTTATACAAAACCTGAAATAGAGAGAGCAGGACAGTTGAGTTTTTGGAACCAAACTGAGTAAGTCAGACCGTAAAAATAAGCGCGAATGCTGAGAACTATTATTTGTTTTTAATTACATATACGTAGTTTTATTTTATATATAGTGCCTCCCTCTGTTTGAATATGTTTTCCCCACATGAAAACACTATAACGATATTTTTTTAAAAACGTATACTTTCTCTTGTGGGTTTCTCTTTTGTTAAAAATAAAACTTTAAAAATTCAATCCAACTCTAGACGAGTGAGGGCGAAACCGGTCAGTTGACTTCCCATTTTCCGTAGCTTATTTTAATCATGAATAAAACGGGTCTTCTCTTCATAATTACAACATGGAAATTTTATACCTCACAACAAAATATGAAATAAATATTAAAGCACACCCTCAGTCAAAAGTGACCGAAAAATTATCTTGTATGTTGTCGAACTCGGGAATCTGCACGGAATTTCAAACGGAACCCTTTATTTAATCAACGGGGATAGCATGGTCTCGTTCTGTCAGCCATGACTGGGTGGAAACCCTCAGTCATTTGCAATTGTATTTTTGTATCCCCGGCAAAGACTCATGGCGCAGTGGATAGAGAACTTGGTGAAATTCGGTTGTAAAAGTTAAATTCCTGGCGATTGAATGTTCAGTACTCAATGCAGGTGACTAAAACTTCAATTGTTAATTACTTAGTACTTTTAACCAGCCATGGTTGACGGAACGAGAGTACACTACACCCGTAAAGAGTTCTATTTCTGAATTTGACAAAGATTCCTGAGTTCGACAAGAGACATTTGAAGAAATTTTGGAGGTTACATCGACCGAAACGTTGTGCAAATAACAATCAAGATGAGAACAGTAGTCAGAAGGATCCAAATACGGTTAAATAAGTAGGTATAGTGATAGTGAAATTAAAGATGTTTTAATTTGAATAACAAGAGAATTTGCCAAATACATATTTAAAATCCTTTATATGATAGACTTAAGTATCCTATGATGAAAGGAGATTCGTTATATATAAAATGTCATATAGTTATTTCTAGTGTTTCATTGAATATTCAAGAATTTGCTGTATTTTCTCTGCTGGTTATACTTTCGTGTTCAACCTCTGTCGATCCGATCAAACTGAAGTGTTCCCTGATATTTGTTCTGAAACAACAAAAAAGGTGACATTACTCTGAGACTTGTAAAGAGTTACGCTTCTTTATATATCCGATTTCGCATTGCATTGTGGAAGAAATTGTTCAAGATAGCCGTCATAAACTCTCAGCCTACCCTAATATTATTCTAATCAACTAATACTGCTTTTATTTTTTAACTTTCTCGTGTATTGCTTTTCTAAAGTAAAGTAAATTGTATACAGTTGTTTGCCACTTCACTTCTAGAGTTTAATAGACTTTGGGGTCCTTAAAGTTTAGAATTTCAAATTTCCCATTCCAACATAATCTACACATGTCGTCTAAATTTCTACAAGTATTGGCCTGGCGTACTATTTTCTACTATTATTGGTGGGCATCTGCTTACGTTACGTTTCCAGCAATGGATCGTATGTGCTGTTTTCATCTCCTCATTATTATTATTATTATTATTATTATTATTATTATATAATATTTTGATTGCAGAAATTCCCCTCTGGACCAAAGTACGGTAGGTTTTCAACAAGAGATGCCACATACTAATTCAATAAATCTAATCTTATATCCACTATTTTATGTAGCTTACGACCACCATTTCTGTCACATTCATTAGTGATAATTATTACAAATTCCATTACTATTAATGCAAACAGACAATAATAACAACACATTCGTGAGTTCGTAATTTTAAAAAATAATAAAACATTCATGAAATACAATGAACATTAAAACACGTAGGCTCTGGGTTCGGTACACCTCGCTGAAATAAAAATATGGGGAGACTCTTTCAAAACCAGAAATATACAATAGACGAAGAACAGCGTATGAAAATAACGGAAAACACGACACGCAATGGTAATATTTTCGAAATTAAATTTTATTATAAAACAATGAATTAACTATGGTAGGAGAGGAATAATGTAATTAAGTGAAAATAAAAAAGAACAAATTATAAAGAGGGTGAGAGTATCTTTATATACTATTCGGAGAATTCCAACGAGAAGTACATCAATACAAAAAAAATATATCAGTCCAAACGAAACAATGGCAATATGAACTCGTTGACTTAAATATATAAGAGAGAGGTAACTCACGTTTTTTTTTTGTTTTTTTTTATGTTTCTTTTCTCCTTTGTTTTTCTTTTAACTTTTAAAGTGGATTTTAACCTTCATTTTATTCGCCTCGGGCAATAGTTCACAGCACGCGGTGTTCCTTTGTCGTGTCCATCCACTGTTTTGGGTTATTCTCGGAATATCACGTCTTCTGTGTTCGTGAAATTAACACCCGGTATTCCGACAACGCCAGCTTGTTCTCCCAAGCATTATTTCTTTTCTCTCGCCGTTGATATGGGGTACCTATCAGGCATTACTTCGTTTTTTTTTTCGTTGTTGGTGGAGGGGGGTGTATCCACATCTTCGTTCATCTGTCGATGGGTGATTCGGTGGAAAATTTTTCCAAGTGCGCACGCAGTGGCGCGCCGGCCAAAAGTCTGCGTCCTGTACCAAAAGGTCTTTCTTCCTTTCTCTCTCTCTCTCTCTCTTCCTCTTCTCAGTACGTTTATTAGCCCTTTCTTTCCTTTATCCTTCGTTGCCTAACAACCTGTACGGTTCGATGGGTTTCTGATCAAATGACCCGGTCATCTCACTAGCTTGCGTGTCAAAAGGCTTTTCTCGCCTCCCTCTGTCTCTTTCTCTCTCTTTTTAGGTTTAGCCTCCCCCTCTTTTTTCCTATACTCTCTCTCTCTCTCTGTCTCTCTCTGTCTCTCTCTGTCTCTCTCTCTCTCTCTCTTGAAACTACGTTCATTTGCCTTTGGTAAAATAATAAAATAACATAAAAATGGATACATTTCTCGTTGGCCCGAAATTAAATTTTTTTCCAATTTTCAATCAATTACGTCATCCATTTATGGGTTACGTCACATAATAAAATGCTACGTTATATTCGATGAGCAACACCATCACAATCGCCACATCTACAGAAGAAGGGGCTCCTAGTTTCTCTCACGATGTTCAGTACTTTCGCCGCTACCAGTTGACACCGGAATAAATTCTATATTTTCCTACGATATTGTACTTGCATCGCCATTAACTGGCTATACATACATACATACATACATACACATAACATACTATTTCCATTTTCCGATTCACAAATAATAATGTCTCCCTATCCTTATTCCGGCCATTCTGATAGGCTAAGCTCTGACCATTCTTATGTTCGATATTGACGGTACTCTCCTCATAAACGAACGCTAACCTTCCATTAAAATATGGCGTCGTAAGGATACCTATTTTCCCTCTGAATACATTGCTGTGCCCTTTTTCTGATATATTATGCCGCCAATACACACCGAAACTCTGAGAGAGAGTGCCAACTTTTTTATATTTCTTTTATGTCGAAAACAAAAAACAACACATTTATAGTGAACAACTCATTCTACACTTGGAATAAATTCGAACACATGGACACAGCAATACTCAGGAGAAATGTTAACCTGCATGATACAACAGCGAGGGAGAGAGAGGGGGGAAATAAAAAAAGATATTTTTTATGCTGAAAACAAAAAACACACACATTAATAGTAAATGAATATAGTAAACGAATCATTCTACACTCTGAGTAAATTGCTGCCTGGGAGAGAGAGAGTTGGGGAGAATATATATATATATATATATATATATATATATATATATATATATATATATAAATATATATATATATATATATATACTAGCAAAAGTATCCGTCGTTGACTGGGTTCAAAAACAGCTTACAGAAAATGGACTCTGATTTATGAAAGTATGATAGGTTATGAAAAGGAAGGGTTGTAAAGAGATAGCTTCGAATTTGGGGGTATCAAAACCAAAGCAAAATATGGTGAAAGAAAATTTGAAATAGATAAACCTCATAATTTATTATACCATACCTGTTCACACTGAAACACTTATCACAATATTCTGTGGATCTATATTAAAAAAAAAACTTGTTAAACTTTGTGACATATTTCCATTCTATGGAGGTCAGGCGCGAACGAACACCCCATAATTTTATTATACCATATTTCTTCAAACTGAAACATAATTATCAAAGTATACTTACGCAGATAGATATGAAAAGTCTTTATTAAAGTTTTTATTATACCATCCCTATTTAAGTTAAAACATACTTATCAAAGTATTATTATGTACATCTATATCAAAAACACTTGTAAACGTTTTTTTTTTTATTTTTTATTTCCATACTTTGTGGACCAGGCGCGTACGCAGACCCCACAATTTTAATGATTCATCATTATGCCAGATCAAACATACCCATTCCTGAGTCTCGATACATCTTCTATCATTATATGTGATCAGTTTTCTATAATAGTCAACCATATGGGAGCTTGTTCGTGACCAGACGCACACACAGACGTTCAGCTTCATCTTATAGATATAGATAGATATATATACAGTGTGTGTATATATATTCTTCCCAATTCTCTCTCACTCAAACTCACTCGCTCGCTCTTCTATCATTCCGACTATTATTTCTCTTACGTGCTTCTGTGATTGTGTGTTGGTTTTACCAACCCGCTCACTTCGCTAAATTGCTATAAAAAAAATTCATCTACCTAATTTACATTTCGCATTTATTTACAGAATCCCAGATTGTCGTGAATAAACAACTATAAGAGATGAGGATAACAGTCCGCAAATAAATAACTAAATAAACTTATTTTCTTTAATTAACTTACGGATATTTACTTATGAAAAAAAGCAGTTTATACACTAATTCCTTCTTACACAAGAACATAAATTTTGTCTTTTTTGTGGGTCTATTTAAACAAACTGAGCCACAGCAACGCGTGGCCGGATACAGCTATTTGGCTTTTTTTCTTTTTTTTCGTCGCTGTCGAATATGCTTTTTGCTCATGTCTATCTATGAAGACCATATCAACGTTATAATGCTTGTTTTGGAGGCTTTCTTTTGTAAATATTGTGGCGTGGTAATCATTGTTTGTGGTTAAGCATTTATTTTGTAGTTAACAAAGCCTTATGTTACCATCTGCAATAATGCAATGCTTGTTTCAGGAGTATAAGTGCGTCGATAGTTTTTCAATATATATATATATATATATATATATATATATATATATATAATTAAATTGAATTGAAACACATATGTAAAATACGTTTAGAAAACCAGCCAACGCAAAGATTTTTAAATAGACAATATAAATGCATGGTTATCTATTTAAATCTATATATTTCAGCAGATGTTTTTTTTTTCTTACACCGTATTGTGACACTGTTAGGCGGAATAAATCCGCTTGGTTTTGTTCAACGTTGTTTTGTTTTTTATATTAAGTCCAGGATTGCACTTGGCATGTGTGGAGAGGAATATTTGATTAGTTTCCTGTGTTTTAAAATGTTAGTTAATTGGTAATTAAATTGAAACCCGTGTATAAAATATGTTTAGAAAACCAGCCAACGCAAAGATTTTTGATAAGCAATATAAACGAATGTTTATCTGTTTAAAACAATATATTTCGGCGTATGAAAAAAGAATCTTGATTTTGATAGATAAACATTCGTTTATACTGCTTGTTTAAAAATATTTGTGTTGTCTGGCTTTCTAAACGTATTTTATATACGTGTTTCAATTTAGTTACCAATTAACCAACGTTTTAAACACAAGAAACTAATCAAATATATAATATATATTATATATAACCTCCTTTTGTCAAGGGGAGAGTGCCAAAAAGTCGTGGAACGTCGTTTTCTGACACCTACTTAAGGCAAATTACTAATTTCATGTTCCTAGGTCTAATAACTTAAAGTAAATAAAAATGCACATCTTACAATATAGTGTAGATGTGCTGAAATATAGTTATCGCCCACAAAGCCACATGTTGATATCTATCGGGTGTGATTTACAATATCTTTGGGGAGGTTTACAATATATTTGGGGAGGTCTGTGTGATAAACCTGCGGATAAGCCTCTACCACGTAGGGCTTACTTGTATGAGTGTGCGCGCATGCTACCACGAGGTGGTATATTCTCAATGTTCGTAAGTGGCTTGAGTTAGGATACAAAAAAAGTGAATTAGGGTATGTGTGGGCAATTGATTGTGAGAACGAACGAGCGAATGAATGACGTAAGAAGGGAGTCGTCGGGTTGGATGACGGGGGTTAGGCGGTTGGCGGGAAACGAAAATTAGACCATGTAAAGAAGACAAGCGAAAAAAAAAACTTGACGGCAAAATGCGATGGGGTCGGATGGGGTCAGTGTGAACAGCACGGAATGCTTTCCAACGGCGGTGGCAGTCAAGAATAAGAAGTCTGGTACCTGGGTAGAATAGGGATGGGTCGATGGCAAGTTTGACAGGCTGATGTATGAAACCATCTGTTGGGATTGCTTCAACGAGTCTTATAAATGGGGACATGCCTTCTTTTTTCTTTTCTTTTTCTGCCGCCTTTTGTGACTTTTTAATATTGTTAATGTTTGTGCAGTCTGACACATGGCAGTTATTGCTTAGGTTTTCTGGTTTTTATTCAGAATTCAACCTACTTTTTAAACAAAAATATAGAAAAAAATCTTTATGATCTGCGCACTCGTCCTGGAATAAAAAAAATGTCATATTCCGAAAATTAGTTGAGTTAATTTTATTTTCTAACTAAGAAAATCAAATTTTATGAATAAGCAAAAAGTGAATGCCTCGCGTCGCCACCCTGAAAATAAAAACAAGAGCAGCTAAGTCCACAATAATTCAAACTTTCAAGACCAGCCTTGTAATGCTACCGATTTCAGATTAATCGCTTGAAACCCTTTAAAATGCTTTTCTTTATAAAAAATAAAACTACTTGATCAATTCACGTGATTTTTGTGATATGCATTTCCGTTCCGTGACGAGTAGTTTTCTGTATATTTTTTTAATTGGGTTCAATTTTAAATAAGCACCAGTTTTCTATATTAAATTTGACAAAACTGTAATCTGTGAAAAGAATATGCTAAGCATCTCTTCGATACCTTATGTACTCCATCGGAGTAGACAGATTGGTTTATAGTTGGTCGCTTGAGGAGCCTCTGGTAGATCACGCCAATTCTCCATACATGAATGCTATTTGGGGAAAGCTGGTTTCACGCTATAAACCAACTAAACTTTTTAGGCAGTTAAAAAAGACGTTAAATAATAAGCGCGTAATATTTATTTATTAATAATGTTACAGAAGATCAGATCAAATCAACATAGTGCCATAGGTTTCAAGCCTGGAGCGGGCCCAGATCAAAAGCTAATGTTCGTTAGTTTATTTAAATTTATAAACAAGTCACTCTGGCTATTTTCAGCCATATTTTATTTAACTCCGAAACGACTTAGATAGTATTGTGTGTACTCTTTATTTGGAATATGATTTAAAAATAACTTAAATCGTTAAATGTGAGCGTGTAATTAGCATTCGTTCTTTCAATTTTATTTCGTTTAGTATAATAGACAGTCTGTATCTTTTTGCTCTGTCGATCATTCCTTCCAACAAACTTTTATAAATCAGAGTAAATGAAAATAAATTCAATGTTGTGGTCTGATAATCTGCATTATTTATAGAGCTTTCAACCAACTCTAGTCCTCTTACGGTGGGATTACAATTTAATTGTCTGTTCACCATTTAAAGCATATTTTTACATGTGCATCTTTGATTCGACTATACGTATACATATTTTACAATCCAACCGGGAAATGATTATGGATGAATCGAAAGCTCTACAAGTGCTTTATTGCTTTTACACTATTTAATCTCCGATGGGTTAAACCTGAAGTAAAACACACAAAATTATATTTCTAAATTTTTTAGATGAGGATTGATAATTCATATTAATTGGTTTATTCGGACTACTGTTCTCATCTTTCGTATTCCCATGATGTTTCGACCAATGTAACTTCCCATCTTCTTCAAGTGCTTCTTGATGAACTCTGGATTTTTCTATTTTTCGAACGCAAGGACCCGTGGCATAACATATAATATACCAAGTAAAATTCAGTTGTAAGTTACACTCTTCTGGAGGTTGAATATTCAATCTTCATGGCGGCTATACTAAGAATACAATCGTGACTTAAGACTTCTACCCGGTCATAACTAAAGAAACGAAAGCATACCTATGTGGATTAAATGAAGAGTCTCATTCGAAATTCTGTACAGATTATAGAGTTCACAAAGATACACCTTAAGATGGTTAGAGGTACTTTTGGCCGAAATGTGAGAATAACACTAAAGATGAGAACAGTCACCCGAATAATCCAAATACAAATTATCAGAAACATGTAATAAACGGTCCAATTTTTTTATACATCGTTTAAGATTTCTATCATCGAATTTTTTTTTAATATGATGATTTTTTGAAGCATTTACAATTGTTTTTATTTTTTTTGTAATACCAAAAATGTAATATTTACATCTGTTTATTATATAAATCTCACCTGTCTGTTAGTGTGTGTGTGTGTGTGTGTGTGTGTGTGTTTGTGTCTGTCTACAACTTTCGACAGAAGCGACCGATTTCAGGAGATCGGTATCGTTTTGAAGCACGACTCTTCGGACGACAAATATCGAAAGATTGGCCGGAAACATTGATTCCTTTACCCTAAATTAGCACTTTTCTACGGGGAGGGGTCGCTTTTTTCGCCGATATTTTCAAAAGTCCTCGTCTCTTTTCGATTGTCTAGGCTTAATTTAAACCTACATCAATTCCGGTTTGGCGATGGGCGCAACAGCTAACGCGCCAGGTTTTTTTTTTTTTTTTACGTCTTTTCCTTCTTCGCGGTACAGGTTCCAGCCTGCCACTTTTTTGATTCTCAACCAACACGCCTTACACACACCTCCACTTTTTTTTTTCGCCTTTGCGTCACGGGTTCGAGCCTGCTTGCCTACTACCACTTTTTTTTTTTTTTTTTGGCTCGATACACACCACATAAACAGCCAGGCAATGCCCGGAATCCAGGCTAATTTATTATAAACCGTAGGTATTAAATGTAACGTTAAATTCATTTTAATAAAATTAAGTCAAAATAGAAAGAAACTGAGACATGTGCGTGCGAGTATTATGCTTTCTTTGTTTTGTTTTTGGGTTTTTTTCTTAATTGTTCGCTTCTTGTAAGCAAAAAAAATATTAATACTCGAGCTGAGATCGAAACCAAAACCTAAAGACAGTGAGTCAAGTACGATAATCATAAGGCCAGCTTCACACGATCTTTAAAAAGTGTTTTCAAACTTACTTATTCTTAGCATGAGTAATCTGTCATATGAACGATTCACGCATGCGCATTCGTGAAACAGTTGAAAAACATAAAAATCCGATGATGCCCCCACCCCCACGTACTAATTTTGACCCCTTAGTAGCCATTTTTTCGGATAAAATCCAATTAAAATGTTTTCTGCATATCTGAATGTCCCATATACTGAATTTTAAGTTTGTAAATCAAAAATACGTTGAGTATATAGGTTGAGAAGTGTTCACACACACACATATTCTCACTTTTATAGATATATAGATTAGCCGCCGATAATAAAATTGATATAAATTTGAAAAGAAACCACAGACCTAGTCGGAGAAAGAATTTTTTTAAAAATTGAATCAAAAATCAGTTTTCTATGTTAACAATCGTGGAAATATAAAAAAAAAAAAGAAAAAAGAATTGTGATTGACGGATTAAAAGGGTTGACATGCCACGGAAACAAACGTCGGAATTCGGTTGATGGAAAAGAACAAAAAAGAAACATAAACGTTCACAGTGTTAAGTGTTTATAGGAGGTTAAAACAAAAAAGGATTTATAAAGAAATATTCTGTTTTCTTTTTCTTAAATAAAACTTTTGTGTTATTTTTTGGCAATAAAAAAAGGAAACATAGGTCTGATAACAAAGAGTGAGCCTTGTTAAATTCCCTTTTCCAAGGAATTGGGGAAATAAAAATTGGCTGACGTTTTCATTAAAATATATATATATATGGCCTTTATCCAGGCATGTTAAACATTTTCCACTGAGGGTGGTCCTGTCAAGCAAATTCGCCCAGACGCGAATATTAGGATCTTGACCGATATCGGAACAAAAGTAATCGATAACATATTATTCAGACATTGATTATAGGCAAAAAAAAAAAAAAAAAAAACAAGAAACTGAGCAGACCGAGCAGCGCTGTTGACGGAGAGACCGGGATCTGAAGTCTGAAGTGTGCCAAGTGGTTAATTGCTTGTGAGGGCTGGGAGGGGTATCACCTATCCACAACGATAATTAATTGAATTACCTGCCAAAAGATCCTACCCCGTGGTTGAAGTTTTGATAACGAATTAAACGAAGAAGGATTGCTTCAAGCAAACTACCTCCTTCTCAAAAAAGGATTGTGTTTAACGCACATTTACCAAGCGTGATTTCAGGTGATATGTCTGAGTGAAGGAGAATCCCCTTCTGTCATGTTGTAAACTCGTTGACTATTCTGGTGTCAGAAAGACGGGCCCTTGCGTATTAGAATCTGTAAAGGTGGCAAATTAAACCGATAAGTATATTTAAGAATTATGAATTAAATTTTATTTGTAGGGTCGGGCGGAGTCATTCCTAGCTAATTTTCAATATAAATCAATGCATAAGTGAGCTCCGATGACTCCACGCCGTTGATCCTCAACTTAAGGTTGAAATCGCTAAACTCGAAAATCGTCCAGACTTTACTAAAGTGTGACGTCCAGGGACTTTTGAACGATCAGTATTGCGCAATCCTTCGACAAATAATTAGTCTTATTTTATCCAAAAAAAGACCAATCATCGACGTGTTATTCTTTCTTTTGGGGGGCTTGAAATGATCTTTGGTCCCCAGTAACGTATACTTTGGTTACTAGTGCCAGACGGTTTGCCCTCTTGATTTTTTCACAATGTGGGGAGAGTGGTGAGTCGTCAGCCAGGACCTTTCAACACTCAGGGCTTGCGCCAGTATGACCGCTAGATACCAAGTGACCAACCGGAACTCAGAATGGCATTCACGGGATTCATGGAGGAGTAAAATGTACATTTTGGTGGCGCCGTGACCAGGATATCATAGAATTTGCTAGTTAAAATCTGATAGTAATTTGCTAGATGCATTACTACATGAGTTAGACACTGAAAATCTGGTCTACAGATTATATATTAGATAAGTTGACTCGATTTCAATAAAACTTTATATATTTTATATAATAGTCCAGTGGGAGTTGGGGGAGTAAAGTGTACATTTTGGTAGCGCCGTGACCAGAATTTTGTGAATGCATATTCTTATTCATAGCTATGTTAGGTTATACTTTTGTTTGATATATAAAAGAAAACTTATCTACACTGCACGTCTCTCATTTATTTCAATATACGAATCTTTGAGTCAAGCAATGACCTTTCAGTTCCTTGTGTTCTCCAGGATAGGGTCGACGAAATATTTTTGATGAGTTATGGGGAAAATGTAGAAAATTGAGTTAGTTTTAATTAGCGTAAGCTCTCCATTTGTCAAAATATATTACTGAGCCTTCA
This sequence comes from Euprymna scolopes, assembly GCF_053919585.1. NCBI lineage: Eukaryota > Metazoa > Mollusca > Cephalopoda > Sepiida > Sepiolidae > Euprymna > Euprymna scolopes. The sequence continues at coordinate 35,547,679 of NC_136490.1, read as the reverse complement.
GCGACTTCCAGTTGAATTGGTTGAAGAGTCGTACGGTCTCTTTGAATATTAGGGTTAGTTGGTAGTTACAGGCTTTTTAACTATACATTATTTCGAAACCATTTAGAAGTTTTTTCCCCTGTAAATAGTTAAGTATAGATAGTATATCAAATAGATGAACGAGACGTAGACGACATACCAAAGCGGCACCCTGCGTGTCCTTCACTAGAGAACAGATTTATTAATGTAAAATCTTTACAGTCGCAGCCTCTATGACACAGAGATCATTGCATTGTTATCAGTTAGAAAACTGGGAACATCAATATATATATATATATATGTGTGTATATATATATATGTGTGTGTATATATATATATATGTGTGTGTGTATATATATATATATGTGTGTGTGTATATATATATATGTGTGTGTATATATATATATATATATGTGTGTGTATATATATATATATGTGTGTGTATATATATATATGTGTGTGTATATATATATATATATGTGTGTGTGTATATATATATATATATATGTGTGTGTATATATATATATATGTGTGTGTATATATATATATATGTGTGAGTGTATATATATATATATATGTGTGTGTATATATATATATGTGTGTGTATATATATATATGTGTGTGTATATATATATATATATGTGTGAGTGTATATATATATATATATGTGTGTGTATATATATATATGTGTGTGTGTATATATATATATGTGTGTGTATATATATATGTGTGTGTATATATATATATATATGTGTGTATATATATATATATATATGTGTGTGTATATATATATATATATGTGTGTGTATATGTGTGTGTATATATATATATATATGTGTGTGTATATATATATATATATGTGTGTGTTTATATATATATATATATGTGTGTGTGTATATATATATATGTGTGTGTATATATATATATATATAAAACCATGTGTTGTAGTGATTTTTCAATCGTATATTTACGACGTTGGCATTGTATCTTTATTTATTTTTTTTTTCAAAGATATCTTGTATCTCTGTCTTTTTTCTTTTGACAATTTTGTATGTGCGTGTTCAACTTTCCACGATGATGGCTGACGGCGATGTCTCGACTCGTAGCGGCCAGTTGAGGATACGTGGTCGACGCTCTGTTCGACAGTGGGTTTCTATTGGGATGAGGTATCTGTCCTAGACACTCCACAAACCAAAGCTTAACCTTCTGCCTATGACAAGGAGTTGATTTATTGCCAACCGCCTAAGGAGCTCCATATCGGGGAATGGAGGTAAATATTTTCTTTCCGGCTGGACTTGATTTCAGATAAGTTAAGGGTTTAATGAGTGTTAGGTGGAGTGAGAGGTAATTTGATAGAATTTGATTATTTAAATAAGCGGCTCAACAAGAATGGCCATGGTGTAATCATCTGGAAAGAAACCCCACAGTACTGAGCTCCACACAAGGACAGTTCTAGATTAGAAATTTTGCTTATAGATGTTTCGTTCAGCTTGATAGTGGAGAAAGAGAAAGTATTGGCAATGGTTGTAGCTAGACGAGTTTTTGTTGTGAATGTTTTACCATGGGGGAATGATAAATTGGAGCTCAGTCAAGCACAGGCCATGATTTTTTAATTAAAATAAAAAAGGCTTTGTTTCGTCTTGAAAGACAATGGATACCTCTTGTAAAGGTAGCCGCGCGTGTAATTGTGAAACAAGGACAGCACACTCTCCACCACACGTCTCTTGAATCGGTATTGCTTGAGTCCGGTGGCAAGTAAAGGTCTAGGACGGCTTGAAACAATGCCGAGATAAGCAGAGAGCACATACAGCACCTGGAATTCCCAAAATTATCAACTATTTTTGCACTGACCAGGTTGACCAGGTTCAATGTTGCTTAACTTCGGTGATCTAACGGAGACCAGTGTGTCAACGTGATTATGCCATGAAAATGGCGATAGCGGAGAAAGACTAATAGCATCTTTTCTGTAAGAAAGATATAGTATGGACGAGAAAATAGCGACGCCCACTAGATTTCGAAGTCGGTTTTGTACTCTGTCGGGAAAACATTCTGTGAGCATTAACTCCTCATTTGTGGCAACAGTAGCGTTAATTTGTTTTGTTTATCGTGGTTGATAATATATAAGCTAAAATAATTCTTTTGTCAATTATGGACAATCTTTACCCCCGTCGCGGCAAAGACTTCCTCCAGGAACCTAAACGTTTATGCGTTGTCTTGTCTTTTCTAAAATGTTAATTTGTTGATCCTCCCGGAGAAATCACTTTTTGACGTGTAGTGTATCTCTTTGGAGTTGAAATGGAACGCGGGAATTTGAGAATATCTAACGCTGAAATGTATAACTACCGCAGCTGTCGATTTCTCACGCTCCTCTTCCAGCTAGAATCACTTGTGCCGTCATTTTATCTTTGATGGCTGTTTTTCTTTCTGTCTCCATAAACATTTTGCCCTGGCAGAACCATATCTAATGTAATCTCCACAATCTTCAGACCTCGAGCATTATCATTAAACGCCCTTCTTGAAATAACCTAAATTATCATTTATTTATTCGATGCTTTTCACAGGTCCTGTGTATGAGTTTAAAAGGATATTCAGTGATGAGATTCCATTTGGGGGATGTGGGGAATGTGAAGTTGCCCTTAGATACCATTGATCCCAAATCCACTCTGGACCAGAGTGAAAATACTATGTTAGGGTAACTGGTGCTGCCAAATCAGGCTGTCTGAGAATATTGGCTTCATATACTAAATGCAGTAAACATTACAGGAGAGTGGAGATCGCATATGCATTTAATATTCCATTGACACTTCTTCTTTTGGAAGAAGCTGGTTTACTCCGCCTAAAGTGAATTCCATACAACAACAAATTAGTTCTCACGCAAACAATCATCATCATCAAAAAATATTCATTGATAATAACTCATGGGGTTCTGGGAGTTTTAGTGAAAGACTATCCAGATTTTCAGTACTCTACACCTCTTTCGGTCATATTTGTAAATGTCTTCACAACAGTCGCTTGCCATTGAATTCTCGCTGGTAGCGACCATTCGTCTCCACCGAAATTTGGGTGGCAATACACTTCCTCGGGGTTCCAGCAGAGATTTTGCTAGTGTTTTTCCTCCTCGGTCCTTTTTTTTTTTTTTTTCGCGTTTATTTTGTGTTATTAGCTGATGCTGATGCTTTATGAGAGCAGTTTATAAGATTTCTTGCAGTTTCAGGTTTTTTTATTTCAAGTGTTGTTTTTTTTTGTTTTCTTTTCTTTTTTTTTTTCATCTTTTTGTTTTACTTCTGTTGCAGTTTCGATCTGGCTGGTTAATGCTTGTATTTTATGGTGATTAGTTTCCGTATTAAAATGTTTTTCATAAGAGTTACCGTATTATTATCATCATCATTATTATTATTATCATTATTGTTATTATTATTATTATTATTATTATTATTATTGTTGTTATCATTATTATTCTTATTCATTAGAAGTCCTCATACAGGTCATAATTATAGATTACAGTGTGGTGTTCCCTTGAGTCTGGGTGACAACAACTCTCCCTAAATATCTAGTACTCTCCACCTCTTTCGATAACATTTGCAAATAAATTTACGTGATCGCAACGACCGTTTACTATTGATTTCTCGCTGGCAACGACCATTGACCTTCACTGGAATTCCGGTGGCAATAAGCCTCATCAAGATTCCAATCCTCTTTGCACTCATCCAGTGGAAATCTGGTTAGTGCTTTTTCTCCTGTCTGTCCATCCTACTTGACCCTTCACTACTATTCTGTGTGGTTCATGATTAAATTATGCGGTTTCCATTTTCTTGAATCCACGCAATGTTCCACTATCCTTTTGGTTTTACTTCTATTGCAGTTTCTATATGACAAGTTATCGTTTGTAGCTCTGCGTTCAAGGGTTTTTCTTAATATTTCAGCCATGTTGTTAGTGTTACTTGTACCTTCTCAGCCATTTCTCTGATTCCAATCTCTCCCATTCTTTTGTCGAAGCTTTTCAGGAGTGTTCCTAGTGCTCATACTATTATTTGTAATAACTTGACTTTCTTCATTTTCCATATTCCTTTACGCTCTTTAGCCAGTTTCGTATATTTGGTTCACTTCTCCGTCTCCTTGATATTCACCCTGTGGTCTGCTGGAACGGCGAAATCTACGATCTAGAAGGACTTTTCTTTCTTAACTATTATGACAGCTGGTCTTGCTCGGATGGGTTTATATATTTGTATATCCATGTTTACTAGGATTCTGGGACCTTCATTTTCGAGTACTTCTGCCGGTTTGTGCCTATACCATTTGTGAGCGTGTTCAAGGTGCAATCGTTTTCATACTTCCCAGTGTATTTCTTTCCCCCACTTGATCATATTTATTCTTATATTCCTTTTGAACTAGTTTGCCTCATTCACTTATATGGTTTATTGTTTCCTCTCTTTGTTCACGAAGTCTGCATTTGCTGTTTTCTTATGTCGTGTTGATCTTTGCTTTTATATGGTTGGTTCTAATCGAATTATCTTGTGCGACTGTTATTAGTGATTCAGTTTCTTTGTTTAGCTGTCCTTTTCGCAGCTATGTCCAAATGTTTTCATGAGTTTTATGTTTTTCATTCTTATGAAACATTCGTGTAGTTGTTTTTCTTCCCATCTTTATTTATTATTATCTTGAACATGTCAATGCGTCATACATTTCGATCGGTGTTAGGGAAAAAACAATGACATCTTTTCGTTTCGACCGGTTCAATTTTTGCTTTGCTTTTTCTTGGTGCAAACAACTGTAGTCCTTCTAAGGTTCGCATCTCATGTTAAGCCAACAGTAGAAATAGTGTGTCAATGGTCCTTAAGAGTCTCAAGTATTCGCATCCAGCCAAGTTGACGTATCAATCCTAACCCCAATTTAACCCTAAAATTATAACGTATTTCAATTCCATTGGCAAAAAGAACACTGATTTTATTAGGAAACAAAACGTAATATATTTTAATTCCATTTTTGTTCAATTTTATCGTTCAAAATAATACGGCGTTTTTTTACACTAGTTGAAATGCATTAAGTATTATTTGGACGCCATAACTGAGTTGACATACGAGATTCAAGACGCCAATAATTTATTGCGAATAGATATTTCTAATCTATCTGAACTATAATCTTATCTGTTTAGATATGATACAATCCCCCAGACCTTTCCACCTCCTTTGCGAGTAGGAGAGAGTGTAATATCTATTCTGTTGTTTAGATACTATCCTCTCAAGTATTACTTCCTTATTTGGGTATGATATAGTTTAGTATACGTTCTTTCCTCATGGTATCATTCTCTGGGGTATTGTATTTTGCTTAAAGTAAACAATGAAGTATTTGCTCGCACACACGCACACACATGGGACAGAGCAAACAAAAAAGCGACCGTAATAGAGGTCAGTGTACCCAATGATACAGGGCTTAACAGAGTTGAGAGGGAAAAGATAACAAAGTATCAAGGACTTATGTATGATATGAAACGAAATTGGAAATTAAAAGACGTTTCAATTATACCAGTCATCAACTGGGCTTATGAAAAAGAACTTTAAAAAGTACATAGCAAGCATACCCGGTGAACCAAGTGCAAGTGAAATACAAACGATTGCACTGAAAGGGACGGCTAGAATCCTGAAAAGATCTCTTGGTTGGACTCACTAAAATAGGGGTAAATGTCAGACATCTGGTTGGATGTCCCATCCCTTAGAAGAAAAAGTTTAAGAAAAATGAAAAAAAAAAAGATAGAGAGAATTGAATGCCTACTGGAGAGAATTGAATGCCTACTGGAGAGAACTTGAATGCCTACTAGACACTGTCCTCGAGTGTCTAAGGTCTCTCTGTACAGGGGTTTGTCAGAACAATCTGGCATGAGGATACTTTTTCCATAGAAGTAAACCCTGACCAAATATTCAAAACCACATAGTATTCGCAGCCCAAATAAGATCTCCTCACTACGGCTACCCCACAGCTTTTCCGAGGAATGGTGCATCTTCTTCATGTGATATTACCTCAAGTAATAGCACGAAGCTGAATACTCCACTAGACTAGATAAATTCTTGTCCTAGAATCCAGTAAGACTAAGAGACCAAAACGAAAGATATACTACAACGTATAAAAATGGTTAATTGAGGAGAGGAAAATTATGTTCTCAACTTCCTTACTAACTCAGTGCTTGAGAGATAAAGACTTAAATGGAACATTCGAATATCTATGTATCTCATATAGAGTTCATGTGTTATCCCCAGGTTTTGGGCCCCTTGGTTTCTGAGAACTTCGACTGAAGTAAAATAAAACAAAAAAAGAGAAAAGCCACATTCTTGTGAAGTATATGGTTCTTCTTTTACACAGAAATATATATACTAGGAGGCCTCCCGACGTTATCTGGTTGTAAAATACGCATAAATATTTATTATTATAGAGTCGATTCACTATTGATTATTATATTGTATCCAGAATATAGTAATGGTTTTAAAAGTTATATTCTAAAAAAAAAACATGGACTGGGTGCCATCTGTTATAATCAAAACCAAAGCTTGTCGTTATTTAATCCTCCACCATGGCTACCGTTTGAGCTATCGACAGTTCGATACAAAAGGCTAAAAATTAAACGATTTTAAGCTATGAATGATTTTTGCGCATATGCAAATCCGACTTACTCTCACCAAGGCCAGCAATTTTTATCTAATTTCGACCCTTTAATAGCTATTTTTATAAACTAAAATCAAAATCAATTGTCCTACAGGTGCCAATCCCCATATATCAAGTTTCAAGTCTGTAGATTAAGAATTCAGAGAGAGAGCTTGATAGACTTTCAGCACACACAGATACGGTCGTGTGTGTGTGTGTGCGTGCGTGCGCGTTTGCTAGAACATCTTTATCCTAAATGCTATGCATTTAGGCACTGTGTAGAAAATATGCGTAAATAAAGCTGAGTGTAATATTTCAATGAAACCAATCATCCAATAAAAAACCATCACTTTTTTCTTTAATTAATAAACGTTCGTTTTTCAAAAAATATGTAAATTAGTTAACGTTCATGTAGTTGTCTGCATGTCCATAACTGAGTATAATAGGAAGTTTGTTTTAATATTTTTTAAATATAGAAAAAATAGCCTTTTCATGTAAGTGCGACAAAAACTCAACTTTATAGGTATATAGACTATTAAAAATATGCGAACTTCTTATGTTTTCTGGGTGTCTTCGTATGTAAACAGAAAAGTGACTGATTGATAAAATAAGGAATAGACAGATTTCATATTACTGCGGCAGCAGTTTTGTTTTTACGGTGTCAACACCAGAGTTCGAATCCCACGTAAGTTTAAAGAACTATTTTTAAATTAGATACGTGTTTCGTTAATGTAATAACATAAAAACATAATCTTTTTAATCCTATGACTTTTTCTTTTTTTCTTTCTTTTTTCATTTTTTTTATTATTTTTTTCATTGTTTTTTCATTATTTTTTTTCATTATTTTTAAAAATGTTTTCATTATTTCTTTTCATTATTTTTATATTTTTTTTCATTATTTTTTTTCATTATTTTTTTTCATTATTTTTTTCATTATATTTTTTTTTCATTATTTTCATTTTTTTTTTTTTTTTTCATTATTGTCATATTCCGAAAAGACGACATAAAGATTATCCGGCATTAGTTCAACGCAAATTAATTCTGAGATTTCATTCTTTATTGGATTGAAGTATTTCTTTAGCGTGAATATAATACTTTGGAATTGAAGGCTAAAGAGCTGAGCACTTTAAGTAACCACGGGAATGTATCGTTTCGTCAGTAATGACAGAATAGAAGTATTAATGGCTAGCAGGGGCACCTGACGTTGCACGAGATTTAATAATGATCAGCGAACGTTTCATCCTCACATATTTTTATTGTCGTCGAAATCGGTGAAATCACTCATTTTTCAATCAAGTCGAATGATTGTCTGCTTTAGTTGAGTACCCATCGCGGTGCACCAGGAGGAAGCTTCAAATACCTCCCCGCGGTGACTTAGCCTACCAATACATTGTAGTCTACATTGCACTGTAAAGAACCTAATGTTGGTTTTTATGAAATTATTTTTTATATATGATGGCTTGAATGTAAGCTTAAAATGAAAAGGTCAAGTATCGTGGTGCAATTGTGCTTTAAACCGAAACATTCATTTCGAACGCGCCTCCGTTTTAGTATATGTACCGCCGAACGAGCCTCTTTTATATCAAAGAATCTACTGTTAATTTTATATGTCAGGCTTTTCAGCTTGTGTGGTAATAAAATTTCTCAAATACACTTGTGATGTTAGGTTGTGTAAGGCGTTAACTTTGGTCAAAATCTCCTGTTTCTTCTTTCATCGGATTATTTCGATTATTGATTATCTATACTTATCGAAAACATTCAGATACAAAAGCTATCTAAGAACACGACCAGACGCATAAAGAACCTTCGTGTGAAATTTTATAAAAATCGACACAGCTGTTTTCGAGCCCTTAGGGAATAAACTCATAGACGCACAGATATCACAAAGTTCCTTTAAGAGATTAGCGATACAGATTAAGTTTTTCTTTTTTATTATCACTTGTAGTAAGGATTAAACCTCCAAAACACTGTCATTTAGAATTGACTAGTCTGGGTTCCCGGCGTTGCCAGTGTGTTTGGAGGTGTGTTGAGCAAAAAAAGTGGTAGTAGACAGGTAGCCTCGAACCCGTGACGCGAAGGCGGAAAAGAAAGTGAAAGAAAATCTGACGTCTTACCACTACTGCATGACGTGACTGGAAGTACGGAGCGTTAAAATTAGGCAAACTCAATCCAACCGATACGATGACTTGCAAAAATGGCTCGCAAAAAAATCGACCCCTCCTAGTAGAAAAGTGCCCAGTTGAGGGTGAAGGAATTAATGTTTTCAGCCAATTTTTCGATATTTGTCGTCCGAGAAGTCCAGCTTCAAAATGATACCGATCTCGTGAAAAATCCATCGCATGTATCGAAAGTTTTAGGGAATCCTATTACATACATATATTTAAACAGACAGGTGAGATTTATATTATAGATTACGAATTGATGCCTGATAGTTCGAATAATACAAATAATCAATTTTCATCTTTGAAACATTTTAATATATTAGTTGTTCTTTAACCATCGGATCCATTTCTATATCATATTTCTCCTAGTCGGTCTGTCTGTCTGCTCCTTCGACTTTTTCTCAGAAACTACTGGACCGACCTCTCTGAAACTTTGTATGGGTCTTTGTCGCCTTTTAGAAGGTGAAATGGACTTGGTATTATGATATCCTTCGATGCACAGTTAGGTATTAATAGAGATTAACGTTAAATGCAAAAAAGAGTACAAATGTAATCCTATTCAATCACCAGTTTGGCATAAAATACATATTCGAAGTCACAGGGTTATAACTTTTTAACGAGCAAAAAGTCTAGTAGATAGTTAATGTGTGTCTGAAGCCGAAACTATACTAGTACTATTTTTTAATGCTTAATTCAGCTTACTATACTATTTCAGACTAATGTATTATCATTCAGATAGTCCGAATAATTCATATAATCCAAAGTGCCAATCCTTATTTTTAAAAACAATTCAAAACATGTTAGTTATTCTTAATTTTATTGTTTCCATATCCAGAAGACATCTGCTTTGTATGTATGTCACCTTTGTCCTGCGAGATAGACATCACTGACGTGGATATTAACGTAGTTAATATTAGTTTGTTTCAATTGACATCAGTTTATATTAGTTAGTTTTCATTGACATCAGAGACCAAGCCAGGGTCATATTCATGGTCTGTTAAGGCTCTTTTGACATGCGTTCAAAACAAAATATCTACACATACAAATGCCCATTTTTATCCGCGCGCGTTGTTTAATTATATCTAAAACCCTTTTGTTTACTGATTTATTTATTTATTCATTTATTTTTTTTTATTTTTACATCATATGTGTGTGTTTGGGGGATGATAGGTTTCCTTCTCTGCGGATAATGTATCCATTGTTGAAAAGAATTCAAATTCCATATCCATTTGTTGGTGTTCTTATCAACGTTTTGGCCCATTTTTAGCTGCGTCATGCGGTCCTTGTAAGTGGTTTGGTCTGTCGGACCATCTATCGTGCTAAATGCACAAATTAAATGAACGCATATTTAGAATATCAGACCTTCTTCAATATCAATATAAGACCTTCCCGAGTATAAATACTCTCACTCCCATTACGCGTGTATCGTGTGTGTGTGTGTGTGTGTGTGTGTGTGTGTGTGTGTGTGTGTGTGTGTGTGTGTGTTATGTATTAACTCTTGATTCGACAAAAGCTCGAATCGACCGTTTCTTTCACAAAAGCCAGAATATTCACTGCCGTACAAAAAAAAACTGCTTTTTCTTTGTTCAATTTTTTTTCTTCCAAAAACAACACATGCGTACGACACGATCTTGCTTATACTTTTTTATGTGGCCGACTCGGTTGGGGATTTTTATCTTGGACCCCCCCCCTTCCAAATTACTGTAGTGATTCCGTCCCTGTTGATTTTGCAGGGGAAATTTAGTTCTGTTCAGTTCTAGGAGGTCCACCATCCCAGGTCTTGCCTTTTCTCTTTAAGAATGGGTTAGTTTATTGCTAATCGCCTGAGGCGCATTTACCGGGGAATGCCGACTGAGCTGCCTGAGCACTTTTTGCAGGTCAGAGTGCCACTCCTCGGGGCGCTGACTTCTCAATCCTATTTTCCGACCCTGGTGTATAAGTTCTTGCAGTGTGAGAGAACTAAACAGCAACTTTCTACGAAGGCAACGGGAGACACGTACTACAAATCATAGCTTATCATCATATACACACTGCAAACCGAACAAATGTATACAGTTCATCCACGCATTCTCTCCCCCAACGAAAGAAGCACGCATATTTAGCATGCATATCCTTACATACATGCACATGGCGTCAGCCAAAATGAACATGTGAACTCAATTTCTCATAGAAATTTTTACCCAGAAAATTATTGGGACATTTTGAACTCTCAATACTTACCAACCCTTTATTTGTTATTGTTTTAACACGTTTGCTATAAAACGTAATAATTTTTGTATGGATATATTTTGACCTTTCTTCGTTTGAAAATTTCCAATCTCAAGTAGTATAGTACTGGAGTTTTTGATTTATAAAAAAAGAATAACTTCCTTGTGTGTAGCTTTTTAATCACATATGTACAAAAAAAAATATTATATAAAGTCAAAATGATTTGAGACCAAAACAATATTGTAAATTTCTGCTTCGTTTGTACAGGAAAATAATTCCAAAGTTTAGCAGTTTGAGGGAAACCCCATCAAGGTGACAAGAAAGATCTAGTGTTTTGTTTAATTTTAAATTAAGATGAACATTTCTCAAACAAAAATTTATTGATCGAAATAAGCACCATGAGAATCCACACACTTTTGCCAACGCAAAACAAGTGTATTCATGTCAGTAACGTAAACACCTTGCATTTTGGTAGTGATGAAGTTGCGGTAGGCGTTTTTGATATTACTTACGTTTTTGTGGCATTTCTCACGCAGAAGGTTGTCAAGATGCTTGATAAGTGGTGGTCAGTAGAGAATATGGCGGATGGAGCAGAATGTTGTAGGTCAATTCGTTAAACTTCTGCAGGGTCGATTTGGCAGCTTGCGGCCAGGCATTGTCGTGGAGAAGAATTGGGCCTTTTCTGTTAACTAATGCTGGATGTTGTCGAAGTTTCTGATGCAGTTCATCCATTTGTTGATAGTACTTCTCCGACATAATGGTTTCGCCAGCATTCAAAATCTAATGGATGAGACCAGTCACAGACCACCAAACAGTCAGCATGACTTTCTTTTGGTGCAACTCGGGAAGTGTCGTGGCGCTTCGTTGACATCTAATCACCGAGCTGAGCGTTGCTGCTTGTCGGAAAGAACCTATTTTGATCGCAAGTCACAATCCGACCGAGAAACGGGTCGTTCTTGTTGAGTAAAAGAAGGAAAGATAACACTTTGTAACGGAGTTTCTTTCGGTTGTTGTTCAATTCGTGAAGCACACATTTATCAAGTTTCTTTGTCTTTTCAAGCTCTCAAGTGGTTAGAAATCGTCGTATACGTTGCGTGTTATTCAGAACCAAGTTCTCGAACAGTTGTGCGTGGATTGGCTTCGACTAACGATCTTAATTGATCGTTGTCAACATTAGATGGCCGACCACTACGCTACGTTTATCATCTTCAAGACTCTCCTCGCCGTCACGAAATTTCTTAAACCACCATTGTGCTGTGCGTTCAGCAGTGGTTCTTGGGCCAAACGCTTCATTGATATCACGAGCTGTTTTAGCATCTTTTGGGCCTAGCTTGGATAGAAATAAGAAAATTGTGCGAATTTGCATTTTTTCATTTTGTATTCAACGTTCTGAAAAGAAGACATAATTGTTTTACAACGATTGTAATATAAACGATATAATATATTAAGTAAAGGTAATATAACGAAAACTTGTTTGAAAATACATCATATTAAATCAAATTTTAAAAATTCGCAAGAACTTTATTCCCAACCTAATATCAGAGTATAAGTTTTTTTGTTTTTTTTGTTTTGCATCTATGGATCTTTATTATGAAGGGGTGTGATTCTTCTGCTTGTTAGGTTAGTCTGGTTTACGTAGGTCGAGTGGGCACAAGTGCTTTGAATACATCAGAACACATTCCATTAAAGTACTTGTAAAACAGACACAGGTATGCGACATTGCGGTGATGGAACAGAGGTTAGAGCTTAGCCGACAGTGCGGAACCCATCATATTTGATTCGCTTCCTGTTTCCTGTACCCATAGGTGCAGTAATCTGTAGAAGTTTAAATTATTGTTTTAACTTTAAAATATATATATGAGAGACTGGGGGAAGGGCAGAAAGTAATATCCGGTTCTGAGATGGGCTTCTATTTTCTTATGTCACGTCTGTGTAAATTAGCGGTTCGATGTGGTTGATAGTGTCTGTCTGCTTTAGTTGGAACTCCACAAGATACAGGAATGTTTCTTTCGGTTCTAATGTCTGGAACTGAGAAGAATGATAAAGTTACAAAGCGGAATGTTGTAACAACGCCAAAAATAACAAACGCTAGAAGCTACAATAACATGCAAAAAATAAATCAACAAAATACATAAAATAATTTGTTCGAGTTTGTTTAGCTTCGCACGCGCGCACACACACACACACACACGCACACGCACGCGCGCGCACACATAATTTCCCTAAAACCTCTAGCCTTGATGGAGGGGAGACTAAAACTTGCTATGGTTTCAAATAATCTGAAATAACAACAAGAGGAGACTTGATTCCAAATATTTCTCATATGTTATATCTCCCCTCTTTTGGAAACAGGATACGATTATGAATATTTCCAGTATCAAATAATCCTTGTAAAGTGTAAAATTTATTTTATGTATGAAAACCAAAGAGGGGAGATATAAGGTGAGAAATATTTGGAATCAAGTCTCCCCTTGTTTTATTTCAGATCATTTAAAACAATAGAAGCAAGTTTTAGTCTCTCCTCCATCAAGGCCAGAGGTTTTGGGGAAATAGATATTTTGTAATTCATCTGCAAAACTAGGAAAACAAATGACTATGATTGAAACAGTTTATGGCTGTAAAAAGGTGCCAAAAATAGGCTCTGGATGATGGATGATCCTTTTTATGTGCGAACTTAAGGGAAAATATCATATAGCTCACTGCACAATTCAAGCCATTACCTTTCCAACGAGCTTTCATTTGTTAAATTCTGATCAATAGTCGCTGAGATTTAGAACTTCTAAAATTGCCAAGAGTGGCGATGTATTCTCGTAGCCAAATTGAATATTGAAATGCTCATATCTTTGGTTCCATGGAACGAAACTACATGAAAATTTACATCGAGCCTGGATGTACGTTCCTTCTTAGTCCGACTGCATGCCAGCCACAGTCGGCCCATTCTCGTTCTTGACACGTCCATTTTCTTCGACGCGCACTTTTCCTACCACGTGCTGCATTTTTTTTTCTCGCGTACAATTTCTAATTTGCATATGCTCTTTTTCCGCTGCTGCTAATCTCTTCGCAAGCCAGCTATCCTTTGCTGGTGCTGATATTTTCTCATGCGCTCATATGCACCATGTTCCAGGCGTGCTCTTTGCTTTCGCTTTGAAATGAGAGGCTTCAAAGCTGAAATACGAACGTGTAATGGGGTACTTTTTTTTAACTGCAAGCAACCGTTTTTCTTGAGAGCTTATCTGTCTCTTCATAAAATTTACGAGCAGTTAATGTAGCAGTTTCTAAACGTTTTTGTTGACATTCTAACACTTTTTCGGTTTTTGTAGACATTCTAACACTTCTTCGGTTTTTGTAGACATTCTAACACTTCTTCGGTTTTTGTAGACATTCTAACACTTCTTCGGTTTTTGTAGACATTCTAACACTTCTTCGGTTTTTGTAGACATTCTAACACTTCTTCGGTTTTTGTAGACATTCTAACACTTCTTCGGTTTCTCTGCGATAATTTTTTTAAGGTTATCGTTTTTTTTGGGGGGGGTGCATCTAACGTTTTGTCGGTTTTATATCGGCTAATTACTAAGGCTGCGACAACAGAATATTCTTTTCATTCTTTTGACTCTCGGGTATATATCAGGCACAGTTGGACACACTTAATCAACCGTAAACCACATCCGTCTATATAAAAACATATAAGATCTTAACGAATATATACTCAAGAGTCAAAACAATGAAAAGACGATGCTGCCACCACAGCCCTACTAATTACTTTTAGACCAATAAACAATATCAGAAATTTCTGAAATTGATTTTTTAATAGTTAGCCATAATTACTTTTTTTCTCAATAGTGTGTTTTACGTGTAATTCGTCATCTATAATATAAATCTCACCTGTCTGTTTGTATGTATGTATGTTTTACAAAAACTTTCGACAGGTGCGACGGATTTTCACAAGATTGGTATCATTTTGAAGCTTGCCCCTTTTAGACGACAAATATCGAAAAATTGGCCAAAAACATAAATTCCTTCACCCTCAACTGGGCACTTTGCTACAGGGAGGGGGGGTCACTTTTTTCGCCGATATTTTCGAAAATAATCCCCTCTTTTCGCTTGTCTAGACTTAATTTAAACCTACGCCACTTCCGGTCTAGCGATGGGCGCAACAGCGGCACTTATTTTCACTTTCTTTTCCTCCTTCATGGTACGGGTTCGAGCATGTCTGCTTACTATAACTTTTTTTTTTTTTTGCTCAACCAAAATCCTTACACACACCTCGTCACGGGTTCGAGCCTGCCTGACTAACATAACTTCTTTTTCTTTTTTTTCTTTTTTTGCTCAATACGCACCTACAAATACCCGGTCAACGCCGAGCACGCAGGCTAGTATTGTTTTAAAATAAAGTCCCAATAGGCAGATACTAGTGTTTCTAGTACTAGTAATACTAGTAATTAATATTTATCTATAACATATGTATATTATAAGTAACACTATATATTCGATTGGCTGTCGATACCTTCGGTTCCATAAAGAATGTAGAATAACTACTTTTCAGACAGTCGGTTGATAAACGAATTCACTTCGTATTCAAAGGCTAGGGCAGGGTTTCCAGTATTTCCGTAAATCTGCAGATATTAATGATTGATCGAATTAATAATTTATACGTAATTTTGTTTTAAACTAGCAGGGGGCACCCGACCTCGCCAGGTTTAAAATACACTTAAATATATTTTAATTCGTGCCGATTTCGTATTTATTACTACAGAACCAATTCTCTATTGAATATTATATTGTACCTTATATATTGTACTGGTTTCAAAAGTATTCAAAATGACTTGCGTGACATCAACTAGAATCGAAACCAAAACATTTAGCGCTCCAGCTGCGTTTCCTGCCGTTTGAATTAACTCGATAGATAGATAGATAGATAGATAGATAGATAAGAGTTTTAAAATCAAATATTAAACATACGTAATTAAGAACTCTGGTCATTTCTATTCTATTAAACACATTAACCTTTACTACTAGAAGTTGGATACCTCATGTCTATGGTATCTTCTTTATTAAACCCAATTATGAGTGTTTAGGGTGAAAACGTTGTTGTATATTGAAGGATAGGCATTTCAACTGATGAAAAAGTCATTGTTTTTCGTTTAAACATTCTTAGTAACATTCAAGGGTAGCCAGGGCAAAGAATTGTCTTGCAAAGTTGAGAATGTCAGGTGACAGAAACATGTGAACAGATAAGACTAGTAAGAAGAGTTTGAATCACACGAAGCGTGACATCATCGAAGAAGCTGAAAAAGATTGTGATAACTAGGGCTGTGATAACAGCATATTCTTTTGTTTTAACTCTCGAGTATATATCCGACACAGTTAATCAACAGAGAACCACGTCACTCTATATAAAAGCATATCGGATATCAACGGATATACACTCGAGAGTCAAAACAATGAAAAGAATATGCTGTTGTCCTAGTGATAACCAGGGATGTGACAAGAGAATATTATTATCATTGTTTTGACTCTCAAGTATATATACGACACAATTAGACACAGTTAATCAATCAGGAGCCACCTCACCCTATATAAAAGCATAAGATATTCACTGATATATACTCAAGAGTCGAAATATTGAAAAGAATATTCTCTTGTGATAACCAACTGGGAGCGAGTCGAAGAAGACGTAAGAAAACGGTGTCTTAAAATAAGTAGTTTTTTCCTCTTCCATCGAGTTAGCTAAGAACTCAAACGAAGAACAAGCTGTCAATTTGAACATTATCTGTTTGTCCTATTTACTTTGAAATTGATTACGTTTTTTTCCGTCAAAAAAGTTTTCAGCGCCATAACGTTTCAATCCTACACTGTCTAGCGTTCCTTAAGAGTTTGCCAATAGCTTCTTCAAGATAAATGAGTAGAAATTATGTCTTTGTACGCGCGAAAATACATTTTTAACGTTTCTTTTTTAACCCACAATTTTCTTTTATATATGCGGAATTCCGAATGAATTGCAACAATGATTTAGTTTTGTGTTTGAAGTACAGGGTGGCCCGCTTAAAAGTAGCCCAATCTCTCTAATCTTTCTCTTAATAACCAACTGACACCACAAGACAAAATGCAATTCTTTTTCCAACAAGATAGCGCTACATGCCATACGTCTCGCAGATCACTGACACGAGTTTATAACATGTTTATGGAAAAGAGAACAATAAGCAAAGGGTTATGGCCACCACGTTCCCCGGACTTATCATGCGATTTTTTTTAATCTTTGTGGGACTTTAAAACAAAAAATTTATGCAAATAATCCTCACAATCTAGACCAACTAAAAAAGAACATTACCAATGCTATCAGGAGAATCACCAGAGAATATCTACAGAATATTTGCAGATGTTGTTAAACGTGCCCAGAAGTGCATAGATGTCAACGGTGAGCACTTCTAGCATCTTTTGTAACACTACAGATAATTTGAATAATAAAAGAATGTTCTTCCTCTCTACGACATTTTCTATTTTTAAGTGAGCCACCCGTACTTGTCGGAGAAGTATCTTGTTGGTTTTTTTTTGGTTTTTTTTTTGTTTTTTTTTTTTTGTTTTTTGTTTTTTTTTTGGGGGGGGGGTTCAAAATTGCCAATAAATTTACGAAAGTACTTTTAATTAATAAAACGTTGCTTACATTATGGAGAAATGGAGAAATAAAATTGTAAAACATTTCCATATGATATTTCCATGAAACATGACTGTTATCAGGTTCCACGACGATTGAAAAAAAACATGGGAAACACTGCTCTAGGCTTAGGGGTCTCTGAAGTTTTCGAACAGGGGACCGTATTGCTGAGAGCCACGTTGATCAAAATTTAAAAAAAAAATGACTTGTACGTGTTTTTATACTATTTTGCTTATTACTTTAAAAGAAAATGTTAACTTCTCCAAAACCTCATTCTTTTTAATCGTTTTCTGAACAAATAGAAAAATCACCACACTATTCTCACACATTTCCATTTTTTTTTTCCTGAAAAAATTTACGTTTTTCATAAAACTTCTGTGGACTGGATTAAAGACTTTGGCGGGCCGGATCTGGTCCAAAGGCCGTAGTTTGGAGAATCCTACTCTAGGAGCAACCACAGAAAAATGTGGCATATATAGCAATAGTATTTCTATATAATTAATATATCGATAATGCTTAGAATAATATAATTAATATATGGATCATTCTTACTAGCGGGACCTGTAGAAATTCCACAGGAGGACCTATTCATATGTGATATATTGATGTTGGTATTCTGTAGATGTTCAGTGTAAGTGGAAACGCTCTGATATTATTGTAGCTTTTTTTGTTCAAACTGCAAACGTATTTATCTAAGCTAGCACGAACACACGGCAAAGCCCATCGTAAAATACGCTTAAATATGATATTTTAATTTTTTCAGATTTCGTATATATTATTATGGAATTAATGTTCTATCGATTTTTATATATTATAAAGTTGTGATTTAATATATATATATATATAATATATATATATATATATATATATATATATATATATATATATATATATATAAACTTGAGTTCCATCAGCCATAATCGAAAACAAACCTTATGAAGAATTCTTGATAAAAGCATTTATAAAAAAAAAGATGATTTAAGTGCCATCAGCTATAACCGAAACGAAAACTTATGAAGAATTCTTAGTAAAATTATTTATGACAAGAAACGGAAGCACATAAGTAAACGACCCGGATGTAAGCGTGACACACAAAAGAACACACACACTATCATATTAATACATAGATGATAACCTAAGAATCAGAATCTGAACGATTTTTTATCTTTACAAGTGTATCATACATATACTCTTTCATTAAGCTTACAGATGGCTAATGTTCGAATATCGTAATGGAATTTTCTTACAAGTGTCAAATCTTACTCTCTCCAAGGGCTGCTGATTATAAAAAGGACCCTATGAGACAAGATAGACTGTAACTAAAAGATGGTATCGCTATGCTAGTTTTCGTTTATTCGTTTGTTATTTTTCTTTGGGGGGGATTTTTAACTTTTGTTTTTATTTTTGTTCGTTCGCAAACAAATTGCTACCAAAACGTAAGGGGCTGTTAGGATCAGGGTTATATTCGTAATCTGAAAACTAGATGGGGAGAGTAGCAACAAGGTTTGTTCACATTACACTTAAATTTCTCTAGTGCTAACAGACCAGACTGTCTGAAGATATTAGCTCCATGATTTAAACGCACCAAACACTGATGTTCTTTTTGGTCCCCCCGATTTATCGGAGGGGGACCTATGTTTTCAGTGGTGTCCATGCGTCCGTGCTTCCATGTGTCCGTGCGTCTGTTAGTCCGGACGATTGCCAGATAATCGTTCATTAGTTTTCCCTGACATTTTGTCACAAATTGTATTTCATTAAATAGATGTACACAGTAAAAAAAACTTTTTCTTTTTTTTTTTTTTTTCGAAAATTCCCGTTATGTCTCCAGGGACTCAAAAGAGGTCAAAAATGCCTTAAACTAGATAAAAATGAGACTTTTGCCCCATAACCTTTGATTCATCCATTAGATATTTATGAAACTTGGCCAAAATGTGGAGCCTATTGTTCTTAATATAAATTCAGTATGGGTAACTCTGGCAAAATTTTGCTTCGCGTTCCCGAGGACTTTCAGTGCTAAAAACGACTCTTTTTGTGGCTCTTTTTTCATATTTCTCAACAAAAACTTGATATGTCTAACTATAGAGTATTTTTTCACGGTGATCAACTCAAATATATGTGTTAAGGCGTAAAACTGCACCGTTATCCATTTACATTGAGATTCAGCGTCCCCAGGGGTTCAAAAGGGGCTAAAAATGTCCCAAAATAACGAAAAATGACATTTTTTTGCCCCATAGCGTTCGATCAATCCATTAGATTTTCCTGAAACTTGGCCAAAATGTGGAGGCCTTGTTCTTAATCTAAATTCAGTATGGGTGACCCTGGTAGAATTTTGGTTCGTATCCCTCTGGGACTTTTAGGGCTGAAAAAATATGCCTTTTTGGAACTCTTTTTCATATTACTCAAAAACTTGATATGTATGTCTATATAGTGGTTTTCCATGGTGCTGAATTCAAATATACATATCTTAAGGCGTAGAACTGCACCGTTTGTCTATTTTCACTGGGATTCGGCGTTCCTATGAGCTCAAAAGGGGTCAAAAATGCCGCCAAATTGCAAAAAATGACATTTTTTACCTCATAACTTTTGCCCTATCCATTAGATTTTTCTGAAACTTGGTGAAAATGTGAAGGCAACGTTGGCCCTTCACACTTCTCACATTCATCATTTCTTCACTATTTTTTGTGGCGTCATCTTACATGCAGCACCAGAGAGGAACCAAGCACGCGTGGGTTGTTTCCTTTTCAAAACTTAATCATCTTCTGCAAAGTTAAAAACAAACACAATTTTCCTCTACAAAACAAACAAACCAAATATCATGAATAAATATTTGAAGATATAGAATACTTGAAGCATAAAAACTTTTTTTTCTTCAAAATTACTGGATTCGGCATTAAATAAACATGAAAAGGGTTAATTAATGCGCGTAAGACAAACCAATCAGAGCAACCGACTAAACTTTTAAATTTCTGCATCTGGGTGCGATTAGAAAAGCAGGGAACATTGAGGGAACTCCTAATCGTAGAAGTGATGCAATAAAGTTTAATGCTTTGTTTAGTATTTTTTTTTATTCATATATATTATCTTTTATTTTTATTTTTTAAGGTTCGTTTCAGCTTTTGGAATGTTTTTCAACTTTTTTTTTTTCTTTGGTCGGGGTGGAGGAATATCCGGGGTTTTGTTTACAAAACATTAAGACCTTCTGTTATAGATGAAACAATAAATGAATAGAAAAAAGGCTAGGGTAGCATTTTTTTTAGGGCATTAAGCGAATTGGCTAATGTTATGCAATACCATCTCTTCATTCATCTCCAGTCAGATTTGGGCGTTGGCAAAACTACGCCATGATCTTTTTTAGACATATGGGAGGGTAGTTTGCTCACTATCAGTCAACAACAATAGATTTTACTGACAGACAAACCTATAAGTAAATCACATGAGACGATTTCAAAGATGCCACTTATGTTTGTTTTGCAGTTAAGGACCAGAAAATAAATGGAACGAGCCATTGCACATCGGTTATCAATTAGTAGCTAATATTAGTTGAGAAGAAGGTTTGTTTTTTTTCAGGAGTGATTGGGTGTGTTTTTATGTGTTGGAGAAATATTGCTCAATGAATAATGGTCCGATATTAGTTTCTCTTGCTCGGAAGTTATCAGGTTGGGCGGCCGGTTTGGTGTGAAGGAGGAGGGCACTGACAAATGAAACATTCGTATAGTCAGTCTTCCAGTCATTGTACGCATCCGTGTTCAAGAGTAACCTCCCTTTGCATTTTACAAAACTGTAAACCTCGAAAAGATTTCGAACTCCAAGTTCCTTTCTATTGCTTCGTCACGAAAACAGTTAGGCGCAAAGTTCTTTTTAATGTGAGGAAAATTCAGCTCCCCGCAAAGGGGTACTCTGGATTGGGACAGGAATAAAATTTCCTGGGTCTATAAAAAGTTTTCCCCCTTCGCTGACGTAGTACAAAAAATATGAAATGTACTATTAGAAGACATATTACACTTTGCTCGTAGCCAAAAAAGAAAACAAGAAATGTATATTTTATTTAAATACTAGCAGGCCGCCCGGCTTGCCCGGTCGTAAAATACGCATAAATATTATATTTTAATTAATACAGAAACTGAGACATATGCATAAGAGTATTGCTTTTTTTCTAAACGGTTCACTTTTTGTATGTAAAAAAAAAGTAAATACTCCAGTCGAGATCGAAACTAAAACCTAAAGACAGTGATTCACGCACCATAACCACTCGGCCAGAGTAACACGCTCTTTTAAAAGTGTTTTCAAACCGATTTATACTTAACATAAGGAATCTGTAATGCGAACCATTCACGCATGCACAATTATTAAACAGCAAACAGAAAAATTCTACGACTCCCACGTACTAATCTTTCAATTTTGACATCTTAGAAGCACTTTTTTCGGATAAAACATTTTCTAAAGTATTTTACATGCCTGTATAACCTATATACCAAATTTCAAGTGTGTAAATCCAAAATTCGTTGAGTATATAGGTCGAGAAGTGTCCTCACACACATTCTCCCTTTTATAGATATATAGACTAGAATACGACCTTTATATGAGAAAATATGAAGAATATACAGCGAAGTATGCTATAAAGAATATGGGCTCACATTACTAGGCTAGAAAACTTCTTGCATCAATCAGCACCCTATATCGTGATAGTCCCTATTCGCCCATACATGGAGTACTATTGCCACATTTGGGCTGTTAAACCAACCAATATTCTCTACCTCTTAGACAGGATGCAAGAGAGCCTTTCTACCCAAGCTCTAGCCTCTATTTATCGCCGCAATATTACATATTTGTGCTTGTTTTGCAAGTATTTTCACAGAATGTGTTCCAAGAAACTTACTGAACTTGTACCTCCTCAACATGAATACACCCACAAACGCAATAAGCAGCAGAATCCTACACCTTCACTTTAGTGATTTACATATCCCAGATAACTTTTTAGCTTTTTTCTATGACCGCTTGTTTTTTTTTTTTGTTGTTGTTTTTTTGTTTTTTTTTTGTGTGTGTGTGTTTTTTTTTTTCTGTTTTTTGTCTGTTTTTTGTTTGTTTTTGTTTTTTAATTCCCCCACGGCTCACCCGATTGTACAAACTTGTAAAAATGTAAATGCAGTGTAAACAAACATCTTGTTGCACAATTTTCCATTTAGGATGACTTCTTTTAATCTAGTCCCGACATCTCGGTAACAATACGCTTTGCCTGGGTTGAATCATTTTTTTTTAATGAGAATCTTTTAAATATATAATTAAAAAATACGTCGACAACCATTCATCTTTCGTTCATTTCGTATTAATCAGACCATTCTATTATTGGCGTTCGTTTCTCCAATATCTTTCTAGTTAGAATTATTTCTCGAAAGAGTTCGTATACTTACCAGAGGGACCATGTTAAGGTTTCCAGTATCCTAAGTAAAAGTGTTTTTCGGGAACGAACTGGGTTCGAACTTGGTACATCCAGGTTGTCATCCCACGTCGTTAACCACTAAGCCACCGTTACCTCACGTCAATAACTAAAAAAGAACGCGCTTTTCAGAACATATCGTCAGAATTTGTCTTCCATTATGACATTTAAAAAGACCTTTTTTTTATTAGATGAACTTGTACGAAATGTATTACCGGCGTTGTTCTGATTATAAAAACAAAATTGAAGATAAAATCTTTATGCTAAAACTTCAATCTCTTCTAATCTGTCTTCCCCTTTTTCATATTATTCACACCTATCTCTCTTAACTCTTTTCACCTTTTCCTCTTTCTTGTTTAAATGCGTTGAAAATGCTATTTGACTGGAATGTGCTAGTCGAATATCCGACCTGTGACTCGACCGAGAATTGAACCCCAGTCGAGCAAATACTCTAACTATAATACCGAAGTGAATTATAGTAAAAAGCTGTTTTTAGTCAATGTGCAATGCTTAAGTTTTGTTTCTTAATAAAGCTCTACAACAAATACCTGGCTAAATCTTGCCTCTCTAATAGCTAGAAGATGGCTTCTGTGGTACCAGTGTACAAGCATTCTGGTGAAAGAACAGACCCTCTCAATTATCGCCACATTAGTTTCCTCCCACTCTTCGCTAAAGTCTTTGAGGCCTTAATTAATCAAGCACTAGTTCATTACCTCGCAAAAGTAAATCTTCTCTCTGAAAACAGTATGGATTCAGGCAATGTCATTCTACTGCAGATATTTTACGTGATCTCTGAACGCATTTACCATGTACTGGATAAGGCGGGCGAAGCAAGGGCTATAACCATTGATATATCCAAGGCCTTTGGTAAAGGGGTGGTGATGAAAATTAAATCGTACTGTATATCTAGACGTATACTAAATATAAGTAGATTCTTCTTAGACAATAGAAGCATACATGTTGTCATTGACGGACGTACATCCAAGCAGCATAACATTAATGCGGGTATGCCTTAGGGGTCGATCCTTGGACCATTATGATTCCTAATATTCATCAATGACCTCCATGATAATATTGTGCCCGAGATTTGATATATTTGCTGATGATACAATGCTCTATAATATGCAGGAGGAAAGACCACATGTACATAAATCTAAGACAATGGTAGCATCGTTAAAAAATGACCTCCAGACCATAATGGAATGGTCCGCAAATGGATGTTAACATGTAATGCTAGTAAAACTAAGCTGCTCTCCTTTAACAATTACAAGACGCCTCTCCAACTCCCTTATCCATGACAAATAGCACCCTACCTGAGAATTCTACATTCAAACTCTCTGGCCTAACATTTGCGGGCAATATGAACTGGAACAAATGCATAGAGGACATTGCAAAGGCTGCTGCAAGGAAGGTAGGTTCCCTCTATCGAGCTAGAAGACTACTCACGCCTGAAAGTATCCTGTACATTTACAAGGCCACCATTCGTCCATGCATGAAGTATTGTTGCCACATCTGGGCTGGTGCATCTGCCACTTGTCTCTCCCTCTTAGATAAAGTCCAAAAAAGAGTTGTCAATCTAATCGGCCCCACTTTATCAACTAAGTTCCAGCCCCTGCCTCATCGATGCAATGTTGCATCACTGTGCCTGTTTTACAAATATTTTAATGGAATGTGTTCTGATGAACTCGTTTCACTTGTACCCCCTCGACATACATATCCCCGACAAACCTGCTTAGCGAAAAGTATCCACCCCTTCACTGGTAATGTCTCTAAATGTCAGAAAGCTTCCATTCTAATAGTTTCTTCCCTCGAACAGCTAGACTTTGGAATTACCTTCCTGTTATCTGCTTCCCTGCTGTACTGATATGCAGAAGTTTAAATATAAAATAAACAAATATCTTGTTGATCTTTTCTAGACATGGCCCTAAATAGTAGCTCCTTACGTCCAAGTGGCGATATGCTTTGTAAAGGGTGAACATGAGTAAAAAAGAAATCGTTAGTTTAGTTTTCGTTGCATGAATTTCCGCGTTTTTTTTGTTGTTGTTGTTTTTTTGTTTTTTTGTTTTATTTTTTAAAAAAATCAAAGAATTTTAACAGCAAAAATAAGTTCGTGTGGGACCCAAGCTCTAAGTTTTTCTGTGAATCCCATCGACTGAAGGTAGCGTGAAACTGTTGCCAAATAATTCATCTTTTCACCCAATTCTCTACATTTCTGATGGCCATCTTCCTTCAAAACGACCCTGAATTAGTCTTCGTCTATCTTGATTGATCTTCCGCAACGAGGAGTGTCATTGGGATCAAAATTACCGTGTTTGAATCTGGTAAAAAAATCTCGAATAGTTCTCTCAGCTATAGCGTTTTCTCCATATAGGGTCACTCCACTCACATTTTGATCTTGATTAAAGGCGAAAAGGAGGTGTCGAAAATGTGATTTTTTTATCTACTTGACAATCCATTTGACGGTTCTGAAAAACGAGAAAAATTATGAGCAAAAAACGATGACCATTATCTTATAGAACAGAATACGTGCTTTGTATACGTGTTCTCGCTCTGGACAAATAAAGAAATCAAACTTTGGTGATAGAGGAACCAGGGTGCTCCTTTTTTAAGGGTGCTAGCTTGATTCTTTCTACCTTCCGATCTTGTGCCACATCTTCCTACGATTGGAACAACATAAGACTCGTTTGGAATTTCGATGCGTATATGACATGCAGTAGCAATTCGTTTTCTCGTTTCTCTTTCATTGTTGGGCTATTCTTTTTCCTCGTTTTAATAAAAGCGGTATCCATACATAATATCCCCAATCAAACCCCATGTGAGAGGGAAGCTGCTATCCAAAAACACTCTCTCTCTCTCTCTCTCTCTCTCTCTCTCTCTCTCTCTCTCTCTCTCTTGTGCAGTTCAGTAACAAGAGAAATATCAAATTAGCTTATTCGCCACGTCTCGCTATTGGTTTCCTTTGTGTAACGTAACTTCACATAAACGTAGCTCTAACTCGACTTCTAATGAAAAATTCACTCTCTACTTATTTCAACTTTACGTGGAAATTATAACCTTTTAAAACAACCTCTCTCTCTCTCTCTATATATATATATATATATATATATATATATATATATATATATATATTTAAAATGAAAAAAGTATTGTTTGAAATTCAAAGACTCACGTTTTCTTTTTTATAACCTTCGTTTATTTCCTGGATTTTTTTTCCATTACAGCTGTTTCATTGATGAGTTGGCAATTATATATATATATATATATATATATATATATATATATATATATATATATATATATATATATTACAATATGAAGTTTTAAAGTTTGTTCCGTTGCTCTTGATTTGCCAAATAAGATTTGGAAATCCAAGCACGGTCGGGTACTTAAACTAGTATCTATATTAGAATGGCACCCACTCTTATGTAGAAGTTATCAGTCTGTTTACTCAAGGTACTTAAATAGAATCTTAACTTCTGACATTTACAACTCCAAGCGGGAAAATGTTAATAAATACATAAAATTAAGGGAGAAAAAAAACTTGAAGCGTAGATCAGCCTTCAGCGAGGTTTTGTCAACAACAGAATGTTCCAATTTCTTGGTAACTTGAGCAGAGTAATTAACTCCACCTTGAAAGGATCGCGACAAATGGTCCCTTTTCTCTAGAAGAAAAAAAAACGAAGAAATCTGCCTGGATCATACCGAATTCCTAAAAGTTGCGCTTTTTTTAATTTGTTTGTCATTCTCTTGTGAGTTTCTTACTACAGTTTATTCGTTTTATAGTTTTTACTTCAGCACACACACACACACACACACACATATATATATATATATATATATATATATATATATATATATATATATTACTGCTGTTTGTGTGTTGTTTTCTGCATATGCTTATCTTGGTGTACTTCTGCGCAATTAGAAAAAACTTTGCTACGTTTTAAGAAAGTAAAATATCGAAATACCCTAAAAAATAATGCTAAAATGAACACAACATAAAATAGAAGACGTTTTTTATTATTATTCCTGGCCAAAACGAGGGGCATAAAAAGCGACAGAAGCGGCAAAAAAAATATTATAATGAAATGCATATTAGAAAAATAAAATTGGAAACGGCAAAACAAAAAGATAAAACTATGGTCTTAGACAAGAAATATAAACAACACTAGTGTTCATCCTCCATGATAAAAATGACTGTAAAGAAAATGTATCGCCAGTGTTCATACTTTTTACGTAATTTGGAACGGAAGTGTATACGCTTGTTTTATATACTAACAATTCAGCACAGCTTTGCTTGGGCCATATGTACTGTTAATAAACTTATGTGCATATAATATATATATATATATATATATATATATATATATATATATATATATATATATATATATATATATATACACTGGCATGGGTTCCCGGCGTTGCTCGGGTGTTTGGAGGTGTATGCTGAGCAAAAAAAAAGGTCATTTTTTTTTAATTTTGACCACTATTATGACCCTTAACATTTATTGTTTGGGGCTCAAATGAAGTTATTAAGTTAGATCATGTCCAAAGAACCTATATCTAAAATTTCAAGTGTTTAGACCAAAAATTGTCGGAGGAGTTTGGTAGAGTTCTCAAAGGTCAAATCGTTGAACTTTGACCCCCTAATCGCCAAATCTCTGTCCAAACACCAGTCACATCGATTTTCCTAAATGTCAGTACCCAGTATATCAAATTTTGAATCTGTGGGCTGAAAATTGACAGAGTTATTACGTAGGGAAATGTACACAGACACACAGACACACACACAGACACTTTCACTTTTATAGATATACTAGCATTTCCGTCCGGCGTTGCCCGGATGTTTGGATGTGTATGTTGAGCAAAAATAAAGGTGGTAGTAGGAAGGCAGGCTCGAACCCGTACGGCAAAGGAGGAAAAGAACAGGGTAAAACCTAACGTTTATGCTGTTACGACCACCGCCAAATCGGAACCGACATTTTTTTTTAAATTAAGGCTAGACAATCTAAAAGAGAGGATAACTTTTAAAAAATATCGGCGAAAAAAGTCACCCCTCCCTGTAGAAAAGGGCCTAGTTGAAGGGGAAGATATTAATGTCTTTAGCCAATTTTTCGATATATGTCGTATGAAAGATCGAACTTTAAAACGATACTGATCTTGGCAAAATTCGTCGCCTCTATTGAAAGTTTAAGACAGACATGCAAACAGACATGCATACATACATTTATATATTGGTAACAAAAAAATTTCAACCCAAACCGATCAAAAAGCTTGCCCTATCTCTGAATACCCTTTATGTAAAATTTCAAATATTTAGACCAGAAAGTGTCTGAGTAATTTGGAAGAGACCGCAGTGGTCAATTTTCTTTTAATTATCACCCCTATTATGACCCCTTAAAATTTATTGTTTTGGGATCAAATCAACTTATTAATTTAGATCCATGTCCAAGGAACCTATATCTAAAATTTCAAGTACGTAGACCCCAAATTGTCGGAGGAGTTTGGTGAAGTTTTTAAAGGTCAAATCGTTGAACTTTGACCCCCTTAATCGCCAAATTTCTGGCCAAAAACCGATCACATCGATTTTCCTAAATCTCAGTACCCAGTATATCAAATTTCGAGTCTGTAGACTAAAAATTGTTATTGCGTAGGGAAATGTACACAGACACACACAGAGACACGTTCACTTTTATAGATATATAAATAGATAGATAGACTAATAGATTGAACAAAAATATATACGTATGCATAAATATATATGGAAACGATTTTTTGTTTACTGTAAAGATTTTACGCCAATATTATGCAAGTATAAATAATGTAGAATATCTGCATGAATATAATTACACGTAATAGTTAATTCTAGATGATCATCCCATAAGAAAACTGAAAAAAACTAATAGGGAATTAATTAAAATGAATGTTTAAAAAGAATATGCAAATTAGCTAGATCTTTTGCTAGTGAATGTATTTCCACAACCCATATATAAGAAAATTGTATTTTCTTTTTAAATGAATAGAAAACAGGTTTTTTAATATTATATCAATACACACAAAAGAAAAACGAATTTATAGGAGTGTATATATATATATATATATATATATATATATATAAAAGTGAACGTGTCTGTGTACATTTATATATAGAGAGAGAGATTAAAAAGTTTGACTCGTGTCCAAGTAACCTACATCTAAAATTTCAAGTGTTTAAACCGAAAATTGGCAGAGGAGTTTGGTAGGGTCTGCAAAGGTCAACTCTTTAAACATTGGCCTCTTGGCTGCCAAATTTTCGCCCAAAAACTGATTGAAAACCTTGCTGCATATCTGATTACCTTTTATGTAAAATTTCAAATGTTTAGACCCAAAATTGGATGAATAGTTTGCTAGCCAAATTTTCGGCTAAAACCGATTAAAAACCTTGCCATATATCTGAATACACTTTATGTAAAATTTCAAATGTTTACACCAAAAATAGGTTGAGTAATTTTATAGTGACCGTAAAACTTTGACACCAATTTGGACCCCCTTAACATTTATTGTTTTGGGCTCGAGTGAAATTAAAAAATTTGATCCATGTCCAAGTAACCTACATCTAAAATTTCAAGTGGCGGAGAAGTTTGGTAGAGTTTTCAAAGGTTAATACGTTGATCTTTGACCTCTTGAAAGCCAACTTTCTTACCGAAAACCGATTTAAAAGATTTCCCATATCTTAATACCCCTTATGTCAAATCTCGAGTCTGTAGACTGAAAATTGACAGAGTACTTGGGTAGGTACACACACAGACACACAATTTCACTTGTGTGTGTGTATATATATATATCTATATATATATATATATAAGTGCCGGCAAAAAGAAAGTCCGCACTTGTATTTTTTTCAAAAACTGCAAATTTAAGCTACATTTAATGTAACTGTTTACGCAAAATATACCTCATTTGATTCGACTTTTATTCCTCTATAATTTTACATTTTCATATTTGACTTTTAATTGAAATAGTTTAGTGTTCACGTCAATTTAAAAAAAATAACTTCAAATCGAGGAAGCAAAAAGAAAGTCCGCAGCAACAAATTCGCTTAAAATCAGATTAAATTATCGCCCGTAAATCAGTTTAAAATATCAACCAACAGGCAACAAAGTATCTCTAATCGTAATTGTTGTTTTTCTAGGTTATACAATGTAAATTTTAGTCTATATGTCACGACTTAATCTTAGTGATCGTCAGGAGCTCATTAATCTTCTTTTTTTTTACACAGTGATCACCACTTATCAAGGCCCGGAAGCCACTCAGGGATAAGGGTTATTGCAAGTACATTACGTTAGTGTGGAGATTTGATGAAGTGTTTACTTAAGGGAGCGGGTCATTAGGAATTTGTTTACATTGGACTTGAACACATCCAAGTTGTAGTCCGGTGGGAAGCAGGCAGACGGAACAGAGTTCCACAGGCGTGCAGCTCTAAGAAAGAAGCTTTGTTCATGGAATCCACGTTTTGATTTAGGCACAGGTAAAGAGTGGGGGAAATTTTTCACAGTGGATTCGGTTAGACGGGTGTTTTTCGTGAAAGATTGGCGAGGGGGGGCCAGAGATTGGAGTTCAGACGAGCACCTGCCATGGAAATAACGATAAAACAAGGATAGGCTCGCAACGTCTCTTCTGTGGGAGAGAGGTTGCAGGGTAGAGAAAAGGGCATCCCCCACTAAGCCACGAAGTCTATTTTGTACTCTGGCAAGGCAGGATAGGCTGTTTTTAGCAGCTCCTGCCCAGATATGGCAACAGTATTCCATCCTTCGACGTACTTGGCTTTTATATAGATAGAGAATTACATCAGTAATGAGATATCTTCTGGAGCGGTAGAAGGATCCCACTATCTTTCCAGCGACCTTGGCAACAGACTTGATGTACGTGTTCCATTTCAGATCAAGAGTAAAGGTCAAACCCAGAAACTTGTCAAAACACGGGGCCTCACCCAGACGAGAGCCATCCATCACAATTGATGCCAGATGGGGATCAGAGCGTTGATGATGTAAGAATAGGAGTTTGGTTTAGGATGCATTAACGGTAACCAGCCACATCTTCCCCCACTGAACCACGCGCTCGAGATCAGAGGAGAGAGAATCAGAGAGAACTTTGTCATTTACAGCCTTTGATGTGTTGCCGTAGATGGTCGTGTCATAAGCATAGATGTCAACGAATGATTTAAGTATGTGTTTAGGGAGGTCATTGATGTAGATCAGGAAGAGAGTAGGGCCTATGATTGACCCCTGAGGGACTCCAGCATTTATATTGCAGGCCTCCGATTTTTGTCCATCTACCACTACTCTTATGAGCCTATCGGAGAGAAATGATTTAATGATTGAGAAAACATTTCCAGTTATACCGTAGCTGGAAATCTTGTGAAGTAGACCCTTATGCCATACCTTGTCGAAGGCCTTTGATATGTCAAGAGCAATTGCCCTAGAAAGAAAGAAGTCTCTGGTTTATTCAATCGAGAAATCGGCTTCAGATTGAAATTTGATGAGAAAACGGTACGAAAGACTGCAAAAGCACCAAAACACCGGCAGTGTTCGTGATGTCCTTAAATCTGGTCGTACTAGAGGTACTTCTAACAGGGAAGACAATGCTATCAAGGTCCGCAGCCTAAGAAACAGATTTGAAATGGCTTTAACAACAGTGCAATCTTGTTAAAAAGCGCTCTCTTTCTACTGTCAAGAACAGATTAAAGGAATTTAATTTGCGAGGATATGTTGAAAGACGCAAGTCAATGATTTCTGTAAAGACCAGAAAGCGCCGTCTGGACTTCGTCAGATGCAATGAAGATCATAACTCTTCATATTGGTCAAAAGTTCTTTTTAGCGATGAAAGAAAGTTCAATAGGCTAAGCAGTGAGGGTAGGCAGTACGTCCGTCGGAGGAAAGACGAAGAATTTAATTCGAGGTGATCAGTTTCAACGCTGCAAGGTGGTGGCGGTTCAGTTTTGGTGTGGGGCATTATTAGTACCAATGGTCTAGGGCCTATAGCTCGCTTGCAAGGTCGAATTAATTCCCCCAAGTACATTAATTTGTTGACTGAGAAATTTCTACCCTACTTTGGTCGGAATTTGGATGATAATCCCATCTTCATGAAGGATAATGTTCCCATTTACACGGCTGACAATGCAAATCGGTTCCTGGAAGAGCATGATATTTCGTGTTTGGATTGGCCTGCACAATCTCCAGACCTCAATCCTATCGAAATCGTATGGCTACGCAATTATAAAATTTCAAATTTGGAAGAACTTTGGACAAAAATTAAAGAAAAGTGGGATGCCCTTTCTCCAGAGTATTGCTATAGTCTAATTCAAGGAATTCCCAAAAGATTGCAGGCTGTCAAATTGCAGAAGATCTATGCTACTAAATATTAACTAGTTCATTGTGTTTCTGTTGTATTTGTGTCGAATTAATGTCTTAAATTTACATTTAAATAACAATTTTCCATTGTGCGGACTTTCTTTTTGCCTCCTCAATTTGAAGTTATTTTTTTAATTGACGTAAACACTAGAATATTTCAATTAGAAGTCAAATATAAACAGGCAAAATTATAGAAGAATAAAAGACGAATCAAATTGGGTATATGTTGTTTAAACAGTTACATTAAATTTAGCTTAAATTTGCAGTTTTTGAAAAAATTACAAGTGCTGACTTTCTTTATGCTGCCTATATATATATATATATATATATATATATATATATATCACCTCACCCCACTAATAATAATATAGACTTCTGATGATAAGGATTCCACCAGACTTTGAATTATTTTTGTTGGACTCACAAACAAATTTATACAACCTTTTGCCCGATTCAGACATCTACACAGCTATTCGGATTACCCAATATGTAACTTGGACCTTATTACCCAACTACTGTAAAGAACGCCTACCATGGATTTTACCAGGCAATCTGAATCTACAATTTTCATATCCTTTTCTGCAAATCCTCTTGCTACAAGACTTTTGATAAATTAATTATGTTGACTTTGACTTTCCATGTCTCACTGACTTTAGCAAATAGGGTACATACCTTTATAAATATTTGCTAATATTTTCTCTCCTCTGATGAGATGGTAGACATCGAACCCCTATAGGTTAAGGAGATTCATTTTCTAAAGTATTCTTTGTCTTGCTTAGAATAATAAAATATTTGATATGAAACTCAACCACTTCATTTCAATAAGGGTTTTTTTGAAATTCATTGAATCACAATTTAAATATATATATATATATATATATATATATATATATATATATATATATATATATATTATATATATATATTATATATATATATTATAGTGTACAGAAAGTTGTTAGATGAGACAAGTCATTGGTACCGTCAGTTTCAAGTCCGATAATTAGGACCGTTTTAGATATCCATATCAAGCTCTCTTCAGCCAATACTCATCTGTGGAACAGACAGGCAAATGAGTATTGGCTGAAGAGAGGCTGATATGGATATCTAAAACGGTCCTAATTGCCGGGCTTGAAACCGACGGTACCAATGACTTGTCTGATCTAACCACTTTCTGTACACAAAATGCAAAGTTTCCAAAACACTAATCACACACACACACACACATATATATAATGAAGGATTATTACCAAGAATATTGAGAAAAAATGCTAAAAATAAGTTCCAAATTTCGGTATACTACGTAATCGAGGCCAATTGCTAGTATTTTATGATTATATTACCTTTAGCTGTATGAGTTATAAAATTTCACGTTACTTGTATCAGTTATTCCAAGCTTAATAATGCTTTCTTAAGTCTTCTGTTCGCATTTATCATTTCATAAGTATAAATCTCATGTTTTAAATTTTCAGATTGAGAGGCAAATATTTAACTTGTTTTGCTTTGAGCTATTGTTCTCGCTAACGTGTATATATAT
>NC_136490.1:35441143-35506143 GCF_053919585.1 Euprymna scolopes | reverse complement strand
ATATTATATATAGTATATATATAATATATAGTATATATATGTATTATATATAGTATATATATAATATATAGTATATATATATTTTTTATAGTGTATATATATTTTTTATAGTGTATATATATTATATATAGTATATATATTATATATAGTATATATATATATATATATTATATATATATTATATATAGTATATATATATGTATTATATATAGTATATATATATTATATATAGTATATATAATATATAAATATTTTTTATAGTATATATATATATATAATATATATATTATATATAGTATATATTTATTATATATAGTATATATTTAATATATATATTATATATATAATATATATTATATATATATTATATATATATATATATATATATATATATAACTATTATACACTCGTTTATATATACAACTCCTGCATATAACAATATTTATTACATCACTTGCCAACTTGTGTATGGTTTGATATGTCATTTATATCTCATCCAGTCTATTATAAATCTACACCTTATCTTGAAAATAAAAGTATGCGTGTGTTTTTTTATTCGGTGTGACTTTTTTCTTACCTTTTTTTTATTGTGTGTGTTAAAACAAAGTTAGATTTGCGATCCTGATTTCTTCTGAGACTTATGAAATGTAAACTGCTTAATGTCACAATAAAATAGTTGTTCCAAAAATAAAGTCCTCTATTTATTAAACTCAAAATGTTGAAGAACTACAAAGACAGGAGTGAAACCATTAAAACTGCGCGACGTGATCCAGAATTTTTTTTTTCCACGTGGTCACTTGCATTCTCAACAAAATTGCCACTTTTTTTTAATTTTTTGTTTTTCTTTGTTTATTTTCTTTGGATTCATGAAGTAAAGCAATTCAATAGAATAAAATAAAACGAAATTTTCGAAATTCTGTGTTTTTAGTAATATTATGTCCAAAATTAAACATGCCACAAGGCATTTCTACGACTTTGTAAATCAGTACGCCATTTTAATTTTTGTAAATACTTATTAAAAAAGCAAATATTTTCGTGAACCTTAAAAATATGGAAGCAATTTGACAACTGTTGACTAAATGCTCATTTATAGCTTTTAAGTAAATTTCCATATACAGTAGAACCCTGGGATACGATGACCCTAGGACACGTTTTTTCAGGTTACGATGTGGAATGCGTGTTTATTCCCCTGGTTACGATATTTGCCCCGCCGTACGATGTTATTTATAATGTTATTTGATTATATACATGTGTATTATATACTGTACTGTATTGTGTTACTAATTTTTAATGCTGTATCCCATGTAATTAAAAAATTTCGGCTGATACATCTATAATTAGTACCTACCTCACGCAAGGTCGAAAAGGAGTCTCCAATTTAATAGGTGCCGCACCATCAACCCAACTCCAACTTCTGTCTCATCGTCGCAATGTTGCATTCCTGTGCCTGTTTTAGAAGTATTTTAATGGGATATGCTCTGACGAACTCATAGCACTTGTGCCCTCGCGATGTAAATACCCTGATTAATCCGACAAGCAGCAATGTCTCACCCATT
Organism: Euprymna scolopes; assembly: GCF_053919585.1. Classification (NCBI taxonomy): domain Eukaryota; kingdom Metazoa; phylum Mollusca; class Cephalopoda; order Sepiida; family Sepiolidae; genus Euprymna; species Euprymna scolopes. Next base: position 35,504,587 of record NC_136490.1, on the reverse strand, counting down.
CATTGTGGAGGTTCCTAGATGCCGGAAAGCCTTCGTCTCTAATAATTTCTTCCCTCCAACTACTAGACTTTTGTATTCCTTCCCTGTTTCCCTGACTAAAGTAACATGTAGAAATTTAAATGTAATGTGAACAAACATCTCGCTTCTAAACTCTTTACATAGTGTCCCTGTAGATATGGTCCCAAATAGTAACCCCTTACGTCGAAGTAGCACTTGATTGCGATGGATACGAGTAAAACAGCGTTGTAGAAGTTATTTACATCAAAAAATTATATATATAGAAGTTGAAACAGTATTTTAACAAAATTAGTTATAGTGTTGTAACAATTCAGTATAGTTTATAATTTAATGACCAAGCTCCCAAGTGGACTCCAGCTGTATTCGTAATTACTGGGGCTGTGACAACAGCATATTCTTTTCATTGTTTTATCTGTCAGGTATATATCCGACACAGTTAAACACAGTTAATCAACCGAGAACCACATTACTCTATATAAAAGCATATAAGCTATCAACGGATACACACTCGAAAGTCAAAACAATGAAAAGAATATGCTGTTGTCCTAGCCCTAGTAATTACCTACTGCACGGATAATCGACGGCAAATCAAAACATTGATCTCTAATGCTACATAAGTACGATATCCGTTTACAATCACTCGTTCGTATTATTATTAGAATTATTCGGACTACTGTTTTCATCTTGAGTGTTATTTTCACGCCGTTTCGGTCAATGTAATCGCTGATCTTGTTCAGGTACAGCTTGTCGAACTCGAGAATTTGCACGGAATTTTGAACGAAACCCTTTATTTAATCCATAGGTTTAGCATGTTCTTGTTCTGTCAGCCATGACCGGATAGAAGTCTTAAGTAATTCGCAATTGTATTTTAGAGTGTCGCCCGCACTAAGGATTGAACCTTCAACCTTCAGAAGTGTGTAACTTGCAAGTGAACTTCACGAGGTACTTTATCGACTACAAACCTATTTATTGACTAAACATATTCCCGTGTTCGACACCATATACTTGAAGAAGGTTGGATGTTAAGTGTTGAGACATTATGTTGAACAGTGTAGTACGATCCTGAGTGTAATTGGCAGTAACAAAGATGGCGGCCAAGAATCAGTGCAGTCCCGATACTGAGTGTGAAGTAATTGCCAGTAACAAAGATGGCAGCCAAGAATCAAATGCAGTTCGTGACATAGCTAACGGCGAACTGATTGAATCCAAAATTCGACAATTTTATAGTAACTTGGGAAGATTTTCATTGGTTGATTACCACAATCGGTGATCATAAAAACGATCGTCGAAATCATTGGTCTCATACCCCCCCCCCCCATCAGGAGTCAAAAACATTTACATTGATCGGGGCGTTGTGAAAAAAATCACTCAAGATGAGAGCAGTAGTCCGAAGAATCCAAATGCGTATAATCAATTCTCATCTAAAAAATTCAGACACGCAATGATTAGTTTATGAAAAGTATTCTTCATCGCAATTAAATAACATGAAAAAAAAGGGGCGATATGCCGTAAAACATAAAACAAACCTCCGACGTAAGCAGTGAGAGAAAACGCCGGGAATACCGATATAAGTACTTTTTTGTTGTTTTTGTGAGTATATTTTTGCTTCTCATAGCTACTTATATGTGGTGAACAATTATAAGAGGGGGAGGCTCAATAAAACCCGCAAAACTGGAAAATGAGTTTCAAACATTTTTTTGCTTCTGACTTGAAGATAAAACGACTTTTTTTCCGCGCGTCTTGTGATAAAATGCGGTTCTTTCAACGGTGCGGGAGAGGCAAGAAGAGGCGGGAATTTTACCAGATAAAAGCCTAAAGCAGACTATCAAAGTAGAGATAACACTCACTTTGAGGCTTCGACTAAGATACGACCCTGTAAAAGCGACAATCATAAAGTCTTACACGATTAATATTTCAAATTTCTACCCTGGTTAGATAAATTAGCGCCAAGTAATCGCTAAAATCGATGAAAGCAAAATGCGCACAGCCAGTGTAAAATATTAAATGGCCTTATATCAGACGGGGAGGGGGTTGTCTAAATGCTCCGTGTTTTAAAGAAAGTCAAGTGTGTTCAGGAACAAACAGCCGATTCTAAGAATTAATAATACTTTAAGAGATGTATCGTAAAAGAATATTGCTCCAGGTAATATCCGCAATAACATTTGATGTTCATATTTACTTGCCTCCCCACGAGGGCAGAATTAGACACAAGTTCGTTTTTTATGAGAAAAAAAAACTCCAGCTTCGCAATAAAGGAAACTCTGGATTGGAACAAAAACAAAAATTGCCCCAATTTATGTTGCGTTATAAATTTCAGATGTATCAAACGAAAGTTATTTTCGTTTGAATGAAAACAAATGACACTTTTTACAACTCTTCAAGTTTGTTTTTTTATTTATTTATTTATTTCATTGACATTCAACTGACAACCAGTACATCAGAATACGGTGGGGGTTGAAAGTGATGTGGCTTGCAAAAGTGTCCCGCTTGCCAAAGTCTCTAATTCAACTACCTCTATGCTTACGTAAACCGGAACACATGATATGTGACACGTCACTTCCAGTCTCTGTTCGGATACTTTCCGGTGCAAACTGACCGGTCACTGAGTTTGACAAAGTTTGACAACCTGTCAAAACATGATGGTTCAAAGCTGCTGTCCATATACCGCTAGATAGATAATTATATAAACAAATACATAAATAGATACACAGATAAATGGATAATTTACTCCCTGGCTATTCTCTACTATTTAGGAGAATTTCTTCTTCACTGACGGAAGTCAAGAAAGATTTATTGTTGTATCAGAAAAGATACTACACTTTGCTACGAGCCAAAAGTTCTACTTTTTTATTATTATATCAAAATATGAAGGCACTCGCCCGGGTGCGAACAGATACTGTCTGCTCAGTCTCTAACACTAACTTCTTCTGTCCTCTTCAATCAAGCTTTAAGTAGAAAATGCTGAGCTGAAAATCGTAACAGCTGGTGTTGAGACGATTAATCGGAATCGGGAAAATCGGAACTTTGTGAGGTATTGGAATCGATATCGAAATCGGAAAAATATGTGCTTATTTTCCGATGCTAAAAACGATTCTTTTAATTGTTTTTTTTTTCATTTGATTTTGTTTAAAGCAAAATATTCTACTGCTGATAGTAATGATAAGATAATGAAAATTTATTAATTTTAAACCACCAGTAAAACTAAAATGGATAGATAATCAATCACAAATGTATTTTTACGTTTGAGAAAATACCTGCAGATTTAACATATGTTTTTACAGTAATCGTGAAAAATAACAACTTTATAGTTAAATATTTAGAAATTTATAAAGAATCAGAATCAGTAATTGTATCGGAATCTGAAAAAAAAAATCTTGGAATCATCTCATCACTAGTAGCAACTATACGAAATAACGTCGCGAAACTTCAAAAACAGCTAATAAAGAAATACTTTATTTTCACAACCCGTAGCGCAAATGACAACAGTGTTAAATACAATCAGTTAAACGACCTTCTTCTTCTTCGTCCAAAACTAAGGGACAAAGTTTTTAAACCTAATATTTGTTAGAAATAACAACTGTGAAAAGCTGAACTGTTGACAACTGGTAGTCGTTTTCATCCATAATAACATACTAAAATTTGAATCATTTGCAAAGGATAGAAAAAGAATTATTTATTTTCAAAATAGGAATGTCCAAAAGTAAGGGACAACATTGAGAAAAACAATGTAAACATTATGCTATATTCAATTTTTTTATTTCTTCTAAAGAATAAGTCTTACTTAGTTATTTGTAAACGTTGCATCAGCCGGCACCATAGCGAAACATCCAAAACTTGATTACTCTGTGAGACAAGCTATTGTGAAGCTACACAAGGAAAAGCACATCATTAGAGAGATTTCAGAGAAAGTGAAACGTTCCAAGATTGTTGTGGACAGGATTGTTAAATCCTATAATGATATTGACAGAATAGTTAGTGCTTTTAAAACCGGTATGTCCCGCAAAACTTTGACAAGAGAAGATCGAATAATGCAGTGTATGTCATTAAAGGATCGTTTTAAGTCTTGCACAGAAATTAAAAGGGTTATGAATAGTACCTCATGTGTTAATGTGTTAAGACAGACTGTTTCTGGATGACTACAAGAAATAGGGCTGTTTAATCGAACCCCAGGGAAGAAACCACTTGTTAGTTTGAAGAATAAGAAGAGATTATAGTTTGCAAACAGGTATGTAATTTGAACATATGAAAATTGGGAAAAAGTATTTTCAGTGATGAAAGCAAGTTTAATTTATTTGGAAATGATGGAAAAAAACAACAATATAAATAGACGTATTGGTGAAAGATTAAGTGCAAAGTGTACTAAGAAAACTGTCAAGTTTGGGGGCGGAAGCGTCATGGTATTTGGAATGTTTTCTAGCCAAAGTACAACGCCTTCTGTCCGGTTACAAACTCGTGTAAACGCGCAGATCTATAAAGGCATTGTTCAAGATCATGTTGTGCCAATCATACAGAATTCAGGTTTCGATAGGGCTACCTTTATGCAAGATGATGCCTTATCTCACAAGGCAAAGGTGGTAATGAGTTACCTTAGCGAGCAAGATTTCGAAATTATGGATTGGCCACCTCAAAATCCTGACTTAAATCCAATAGAAAATCTTTGGAAGATCTTAGGAGTTAAAGTTATGCAAAGAAATCCCACTAATACGGAGGATTTGTGGGTGAAGCTTCGAGAGGAATAGTCTAAAATTAGTATCGAGGATTGTCAATAGCTGATTCGTTCTTGTAGTCGAAGATATGCAGCTGTCATTGAGAACAAGGGCTCATTTACTAAATATTGACTATACATGTATTCTTATTGTTCTTTTTTTGGCTGTTTACATTGTTTTTCTCAATTTTGTCCCTTACTTTTGGACGTTCCTATTTTGAAAATAAATAATTCTTTTTCTATCCTTTGTAAATGATTCAAATTTTAGCATGTTATTATGGATGATAACGACTACCAGTTGTCAAAATTTCAGCTTCTCACAGTTGTTATTTCTAACAAATATTAGGTTTTCAAATTTTGTCCCTTAGTTTTGGACACTACTATATTGTCCTCACTACAGGCGATAAAAAACTAAGAATAAAATAAAAATGACGAAACGAGAACGGTATATCTTCTTGGCTTTAGTTGGGAATTTTACATGTATTTCAAAGTTTCAGAGGATTGTCGGAAGTTAGATCAACGGAAACGTCGTAAAAATAACAATCAAGATCAGAAATACAATCTGTATACAATTATACAAACATGACATATATATATATATATGCGTATCTAGGTTTCCAACCTTTTCTTTATCCCAATTAGTCTTTTTCGAATGCGCTGCATAATTACTCACATGCTAAAAACATCCCGTTACGCATCTTATGTTTTGCCGTTTATTATTATTTTGTTTTTATTTGTTCCTATTTACTTGCCTCCCCACGAGGGCGAAGTTAGACACAAGGTCGGTTTTTAATGTGGGGAAAATCCAGCTCCTCCAAAAGGAGCACTCTGGATAGGAACAAAAATAAACATTGTCTCAGTCACAAAGGATTTCTCCTCCACTGATCGAGGACAGATAATGTGAAGTGCAGTATCAAACAAGATATTACACTGATCTTGACCAAAAGCCATGTTTTGGGTTTGGGTTTTTGTTTTGTTTTATTTTTTGTTTTGTTTTTATTGCTTTTTTTTGTTTGTTTTTTGTTTTTTTTCAATAATATTAAAATCTACTTTTTGATGAGAATGAAACCGGCCAAGTTTCTCCTTTGATTTTTATTTCTTTCTGTGTTTAATTGTTTTTACTTTCTATTTTTCACACATATCTACGCTAAAGTCGTTGCACTATTCGCCGTATTGCTTACAAACGTATGGCCTGCAATAATTTGAGTAAATGTAATAGGATTAAGTATTTCTACCTTTTTTTTCTATTACTTTCTCATAAAATATATCTACTTATACGCAAAAAGACACGTTGTCTTTGTGTGTGCGAGTTATTTCCCTATACACTCCGAAACGACTACTATTTTTTTTTAATTTCACACAAATGTACTTTATGTAACTGGGAGTGTTCTTGGGTTTTGTAACGGAATCCCTCCGATAAGTATTGAAAATCAGTTAGCGAAAATATCTTTTAAGACGATACTACAACCTAACATCACAAGTGCAGTTGGAAAGTTTTATCACCGCACAAGTAGAAGCATATAAAATCAACAGTAGGTTTTTTGGTGAGACATGGGTACATTTTTTATTATATTCTATTGATTTTTTTAATCATTTTATGGAATTAAACAAAACAAAAACAATACAATGTGCAAGTCACGTAGACGCGAAAAACACATTCCAAGACAGGAGAATGTTTCCGTTTAAAGCGCAATTGAATCATGATGCTAGACTTTTGCATTTTAAACTATAATTCAAGCCATTATATATAATTTTATAAAATCAACCGTAGGTTCTCTACAGTGCAATATACTACAATATATTATAACGGTCACTGCGGGGAGGCATGTTAAGCTTCTTCACTGTGTACTACGGTGGGTCGTCGACTAGAGCAGCCAATCGATTTGATTTTAAAAAATGGGTGATTTTACCGATTTCGATGAGAATAAAAATATTGGAAGTGTGGAAGATTCGTGATCATTATCCAATCCCCGGGCAACGTTGGGTCTCCTTGCTAATATATTCTAAGTTGTTGCTTGTGCGTCTGAAAATAAAACAATAAATTGAAAAATGATTCCTACTCGATCATTATTGATTAAAATCTATTACGCAAATTAAATCTCGCTGTTACTATGACAACTGTCATGCTTAACTATGACATTGGTATATATATACTAATAAAAGGGATATACGACCAGAATTGAATGATGATCAACGAATATTTCGCACGCCCACATTTTTATTGTCATCAAAATCGATGAAATCGCCCATTTTTCGATGAAATCGATTAATTATATGCTCTAGTTGGGTACTCATTGCGGTGCACCGGGAGAAAGCTTACGTGTCTCCTCGCAGTGACTTATTTCACAATATATTGTCGTCTATATTGCACTGTAAAGAACCTACTGTTGATTTTATATATTCTATGATTCAATAGTTGTTATCATTACACAACGCTTTGGTCAACTAATCATCTGACCGGCTTTGGGTGAGATCGAAACTGCTACCTCTAGACAATGCTCACATAGAATCGTAGATATTCCGTATGTCTATCCACTGAACCACGGGCCCCGAAGAGGCAATCAAGGTTACATTATTTGGTCTGATAAATCTAATTGTTCTTCCAATTGTCGTGTCCGTGCACATTTTTATATTATTGAATTAGTTTTGGAATTATTTTTGGAGATTAGTTATTTAAAAAAATATATTTCTTCGTTTCTTTTTCTCTCTTACTTTCCCTCTCTGCCCTACTCTAACCAAGTCTGTCGACCTATTCCACAAATCCCAAAACTCAATGATAAGTCTCCAGGAAAAATACACGAATAACTCTAGATCTGTCACTTCCAACGTAGACCCCCACTACCATGTCTACTTCTCCAACATCAGGGGTCTACATTCCATCCTTCCACAGGCTAAAACCTAATTACAGGAGACTAAACCAGACCTATTATTCCTAAGCCAACCTGGCATTGGACCGACTGGTTCCCTAGATGAGTTCGTAATTAAAGGATACTCTAACTTAACATCCAAATCTGACCCCTAAGACCGTCATGGGCATGAAATTAAAGATGGCTTTCCATGTGGTAGGGACATCTCTAAAAAGGACCCTAACTTACCCTATATATGCTTCCGGTTTGCACTTGTTTACACCACGGCGTTTATGTTTTCCCTCAACAGCGGAGTTACTATCTTTAAGAGCATATCTGAGAAAATTGACCATATCCTGACAGCTCATCCTTCGACTAATATTCACATCTGTGGAGACTTCAGTGTTCACAATATGGAATGGTTAACCCACTTAAAAAAGACAGGTGATGAGGGGAGGTTCTGTCACGATTTTTCCATTGCTTATGACCTCATTCAAATTTTTCACAAAGCCACCGTGTGCCTGATATTGACGGTCAGTATGCAAGTTTTCTAGACCTTTTTCTCACAGTTTGCCTTGAACTATGTTCATCTTCTGTTCTGTCTCCACCGGGATCTTCCGACCACTCGGCTGTATGAGTTAAGATAAAAACGAAATGTAATGTCCTCGGACGTGCCTCATCGTACAGTGTATCGATACTATGTCTGACTGGAATAGCTTCCGTATGTTTATATCAAATCTACCTCTGTTCCATGTTTAAAAAGAATGTGTCCTTCATAGTATCAGACCTGAGTAATTGGTTAATTATAGGTAAAGACCGCTTCATATACTCAAAAAAATTCCAGTAAAAATCTAACAGCCAGCCGTCGTTTTCTCCAGAATGTGCTGCTGCCACTGCGCACAGAAATCAGTTTTTCCATTACTTCCAACGTAATAGATGCACTGAGAATAAAGCCGCTTTCAGGACTGCCAGCAACCACTGTAAAAGAGTAATAAAGAACGCGAGACAGTTGGATGCTCAGTCCGTTAAATCCAAAGTAGCCGAGCAGCGGCTTGGTTCCCACCACTTTTGGCAAATAGCAAACAGGGTCCTGAACAGAAGCGTGTCCTCTATCCCAACCATCAGTAATGGACATGAGGTAATCTCGTCAGCATCAGACAAAGCCAAACTCTTTGCAAAAACTTTGCAGCTAATTCTATCCTATGCGACCAAGACCGCCAATCCCCCGTATTTCCTCCTGTATCAGAAAATACGCTATGCGACATACAAATATTTTTTTACGTAGACATCACCGCTTATCAAGGTCAAGAGGCCACTCGAGAATAAGCGTTAAAGAGTGTACAGTAGAAATTGGACAATATAGTAATGGTTAATAATGGAAATTCGATAAATTTGTTAACTTATATGGAACGGTTCATCAAAAACTTGTTTACGTTAGACGTAAAAACAACCATATTGTAGTCAGCTGGAAAGCAGGAAAACGGAAAATAATTCTACGGGCGTGCAGTTCTAAGAAAGAAGCTTTGTTCATGGAATCTAGGTTTAGGCACATATAAATAGTGGGGGAAATTAGTGATAGTGTTTTCTACTAGACTGGTGTTTCTTGTGAAAGTCTGGGGAGGAGGGACCCTAGATTGGAGCTCAGCCGAGCACTTGCCTTGAAAAGTACGATAAAGCAGAAACAAACTCACAGCTTCTGTGAGATAGAGATTGCAGGTAAGAGAAAAGGACATCCTCTAGTTTGTTTAGAACTCTATCAAGGCAGGATAAGTTCTTGCTAGTAGCTCCTGCCCAGATGTGGCAACAGTACTCCGTCCTTAGACTACCTGGCTCTTATATAGAGAATTGCATCAGCAGTGAGATATCTACTGGATCGATAGAAGAATCCGACCATTTTTCCAGCGGCCTTGGCAACGGATTTAATGTATGTGTTCCATTTAAGATCAGGAGTAAAGGTCAAGCCCAGAAGCTTGTCAAAAAATGAGGCCTGCCCAAGACGAGAACTATTCATTTCAATTGATGCCGGATGGGGATGAGAAATATACATTTGTGCGTGATGTTGTCAAGCTAATCAAAAACCTTGAATCCAGTAAAGCAACTGGCTCTGACGGCATTCCAATTATAGTACTGAAAAAGCTTCAACCAGAACTAGCTCCCATACTTACAAAACTGTTGCAGCGTTGTCTTAAAGAGAATTGATTCCCAACACCCTGGAAAACCTCATCAGTATGTCCCGTATTTAAGAATCCCGGAGATCGGTCATCTCCCTCTCAGTACAAACCAATATGTCTCATATGCGTCATGAATAAGTTGCTGGAATCTGTTAAATAGAAAAGTAATCAACTACCTCAGAAAAATAAATTTTTAGGGAATGCAATATAGTTTCCGTTCTGCTAGATCTACAGCAGATATGCTAACGGTTATATCTCATAGGAATCTCTCGACGGAGGCTTCCTTTCTAGACCTCTTGACATATGAAAGGTTTTTGATAGGGTATGGAATAAAGGTCTACTTCACAAGATCTCCGGCTACAGTATAGCTGGAAATGTCTTCTCAGTTATTAAATCATCTCTCTCTAATGGGTTCATAAGAGTAGTAGTTGATGGACAGAAATCAGAAGCCAACAGCATTAATGCTGGAGTCCCTTAAGGGTAAATCCTGGACCCAAATCTCTTCCTGATCTAAATCAGTGTTCTCCCAAATCACATCTTAAGATCATTCGTAGACATTTATGCTGACGACACTACCATCTATGGCAACACATCAAAAGCCGTAGATGATAAAATTCTCTCTGATTCTCTCTCCTCTGATCTTGAGCATGTGGGACAATGGGGAAAGAGGTGGCTGGTTACTTTTAATCTATCTTAAACCAAGCTTCTATCTATAGATCATCAATGTTCTGATCCCCATTAATTGAAATGAGTGGCTCTCGTCTTCGGGAGGCTCCATGTTTTGACAAACTTCTGGGCTTGACCTTTACTCCTGATCTGAAATGAAACGCGTACATCAAATCCGTTGCCAATATCGCTGGAAAAAGGTAGGACCTTTCTTCCGCTCCAGTAAATATATCACTGCTGATGCAATTCTTTATCTATATAAAAGTCAGGTACGTCCAAGAATGGAATATTGTTGCCATATCTGGGCAGGCGCTACTAGAAAGATCTTATCCTGCCTTGACAGAGTTCAAAATATACTTCGTAGCCAAGTGGAGGATGCCCTTTTCTCTTACCTGCAACCTCTTTCCGAAAGAAGAGACATTGTGAGCCTGTCTCTGCTTTATCGTTATTTTCATGGCAAGTGCTCGTCTGAGCTCCAATCTAAGGCTCCTTCTCGCCAAACTTTCACGAAAAACACTCGTCTAGCTGAGACCACTGTCAATAATTTCCCCCACTCTTTATCTGTGCCTAAACCTAAACGTAGATTCCATGAACAAAGTTTTTTTCTAAGAACTGCACGCCTGTGGAACTTTCTCACGTTTATCTGTTTTCCAGCTGACTACAATTTGGTAGTCTTCAAGTACAACGTAAACAAATTCTTAATGAACCGTCCCCTTAAGTAATCCAATTTACCAAAATTCCACCACTAACGATTACTACGATATTATCCCATTGACTACTAAACAATCAATAACCCTTATCCTCGAGTTGCCTCCGGACCTTGATAATTGGTGATTCCTGTGTAAAAAAAGGGGCATGCTGTTTACTTTTCTACAGATAAACCAACTTTATATGGAGAAATATATACTACGTTACTAATCTCATTATGGACTGAAGATGATAGCATCTCCGATAATTTTCAGTAAACAGTAAAATAAAATATAGATATACTTGTTTCTGCATGTCCGTCAAAATATTGGATATCGAGACTAATCTACAAAACAAGTAATCGTTTATTTCTGCCTTATTAATTTATCTTCTTGGGAACATATTCCACACATACAAGCGCATATTATATATATATATATATATATATATATATATATATATATATATACATAACTACTTCATTTACTCACATAAAATTAATATACGAAAGTATAAATTTATGCGTAAACTTGAAGTATTTACTTCAACAGTGCTTAATACGTAGGTAGAGCTAGTTAGTAAGTTATAAAATAACTATGGCGATTAAGCTACACTGAATATTCCGCGTTTCATCCACTCTAGGATTCAGGCTTATGCTTATGCCAGAAGAATCCTAAAGTGGATGGGATGAAACGCGGAATAATCAGTGTAGCTTAATCGTCATAGTTATTTTATTACTTTATATATATATATATATATATATATATATATATATATATATATATATATATATAAAGTAATAAAAAGGCTAATCGGATATTTTTAAATTTCACACAAGTGTATTTTATGTGTTTGGAAGTGTTCTTAGATAGTTTTTCTATCGGAATGCCCCCGATAAACGAAAAACTCCATATAAAGAAACAGTCCGAGTTTGACCAAACAAAGTTAACACCACAAGTGAATTTGAGAAGATTTATCACCGCACAAGCAAAAAGGTCGAGTATAAAATAACAGTAAGTGCTTTGATAAGACAGGGCAGCGTTCGAAATGAATGTTTCTGTTACGAGCATAATTGAACCCTGATTCTTGATTTTTGCATTTTAAACTTTAATTCAAACCATTATATAAAAATAATTTTATAATCAACAGTGATTTTTCTGCGGTGTATGCAGACTACAATGTTTTGTAGTCTAAGTCACTGCCTGGAGATATGTGAAGCTTCCTCCCGGTACATCGCAGTGGGTCCCCGATCAGAGCAGTCAATCAATCGATTTGATTGAAAAATGGGTATTTCGCCGATTTCGGTGACAATAAAAATATTGGAAGTGTGGAGTATTCGTTAATACCCATTCAGACCCAGGCAATTCTGATCTCCCTGGTAGTATATATATATGGGCAGATTTATACCACGACGTAAGTGACTGTTGAGTTGTTTGAAGTACGAAACCGTTTCTTTGCAATTCGTTTTTAACTAACCAGACTACTTTCTTATCTAACCCTCTTCAAAACGCCACCACTAACGTTCTCTTTTTCGGCGCCCAAGGTCACGTTATCGGCCTCACACACACACACACACACACACACACACACACACACACACACACACTGCATCTAAGATGGCGTCGGCGGCGGCAGAAGAAGCAATTCGGCAAAAACCGTTTTTGACATGATATCCTATCGTTCAGCTATTCAAGGCCATGACTGACACTCAGATTACTTCTCCCGGAGGTACAATCGATTGACACCGGTGTCTCTAAGGCGAGCGGGACGGGTGGGGAGAATTACATCTCTTCGATTACCCTTTCACCTCGCCAACCCTGCTCTACTTATCGGCTTGCAAACCTGCGGAAATTGCTTGGTTTTCGTACAAACAGAAAATCCGGCTGCTGAATCCCGCAATAATGGAGCGAAATCTTCTGAGTTTGTATATTATATTGCATACGGAATTGATAGTGGCTAAGTGGTAAACGACGTGGAGTCACAAGCTGGGTGTGCCAAGTTCGAATCTAGTTTGTACCACAGAAACATTTCCACTTAGTATATTGGAAACCTTCACATGCTACCCGATTTTTTCTATGGAGAACTAGTTGGGCACCCGGCGTTGCCCGATCGTACAATACGCTTAAACATATTTTAATTTATACTGATTGCGTGTGTATTATTATTATATAATCAATCCTCTATTGATTATTATATATTACGAGGAATAATTGGCCCGGTGAACCAATTCGCAAAAAAACTTTTAAAATAATGGTTATGTGGTTAAACAAATCCGTCTGTGTTTGTTTACAATATCACGTCAGCTGATACTTGTGTTTGACGATCATAAAAATAGTTTTTCTTCTCTTATAAATAAAAAAAAAATATCACAGGGGAATATTTTACGTTACACTGATCAAAGTTACACCGGTGTAACGTAAAATATTTCCTTGTAAAAATTATTTTTTTATCTATAATAGAAGAAAGACTATTTTTAAGATCTGTATTTTTCGATTTTCGATACTTTTCGGATGAATTTCTGTACAAAACATCTAAGAACACTGCCAGACATATAAATTACCTTTGTGTGAAATTTGCAAAGGATAGGCTCGGTCGTTTCGAAACCTATGGGGAAGGAACTCACACACACACACAAAGTGGCTTTTATATAATAGTATAGATTCTAACTAGAAAGGTATCAGGGAAACTAATGCCAACAAGAGAATCAACTGATCCATACGCAATGATGGGTTAAAACTGCAAATACTCTTTAACAGTTTTACGCTGGGTTAAAAAAGAAAATTATTTGTATAAAAAATAAATTCGAAAAAATAAAATAAAACTAAATTATCTTTGGCCTATTTGGTGAATAATGGTACGTTAAAAGACATAGCATTCACTCTATCCAAGTTGAACTGGCTTCCTCTGAAGGACAACGTGCCATGGGATTATCCACAAGCTATCCCCAGATGCATATTGATCTCGATTAGACAAAATGACCAATTCAAGTTTTTGCAGTTAAGTGTCACGGCCCTTTCTGCATACAGCGTCTGGTACTCCAAAATTTGGCACCCATCTACGGCTAACCATCGTCAGCTTCGTTTAACCATAAATTGCTGAAACAATTTTTCACTTGGTTATACAAGCACCAAAATTGAAATTTGTCAGGTTTGCTTCTGCAGCCATGTTGAAAACTGGAAGCCATCTTGAATTTTCTGATGGCTGACGTTCTTTTCTTAAAATCTATGTGCCAATTTTAGTGCTTGTATCATTAAATGAAAGATTTTTATGGAATATTGAGATAACCAGCCCCTCTATTTGTCTTGAAACCAAGCTTATCTACCTCTTTCTTGCAAAAATAAAGAATAAAATAAGAAGCAACTTCATAAATGAGCAGTGAAAAAAAATAAATACCACTACTAAAACAAAATTTTTAGTCTCCAATCTATGAGAGAAATTATTTTTAAGTAATCAATGGAAAACAAATAAAACTCAGGACGCATTCAGAACGCTACTGAAAGCTCTAATTAAAATTATGGCAGCGGCCAGTGCACTAATGAAATTATTTTCAAGTACTTTATTTCTTATTCAAAAATTAAACTACTCGACGATTTTATGGAATGTTTTGTTGTACGATTTTTTTCTTTCTGTCACGGATAAGATTTTGCTTGTTTTCATATGGATCAAATTTTGTACAAGTACCTTATTTCTTGGTATCATTTGAATTCATTGGACTACGTTTCGGTCGATGTAACCTCCAACCTTCTTCGGGTGTATCTTGTCGAATTCGGGAATGTTTCTGTCGAACTCGAGAATTTGGACAGAATTTCGAATGGAACCCTTTATTTAGCTCGTGGGTGTAGCATGTATTTGTTCCGTCAGCCATGACTGGATAAAAGTCCTAAGTAATTCGCAATTTTATTTTTTGGTCGCTCACACTGAGAATTGAACCTTCAACCTTCAGGAGAATATCACTTTTTCAATTGATTTTCCAAGTATTCTAACCACTACGTCACAGATCCGCAAGGAAATCCCGTTCAAATTCCAGAGTTCGACAGAAACATTCCAGAGTCTAACAAGATACACATAAAGATCGGAGGTTACATCGACCGAAACATTGTGAAAATCATATTCAAAAGGAAAACAGTAGTTCAATGAATCCAAATAATACGAATAACCAATTCTCATCTAAAAAAAAAATCAGAAACGTCATACCTTCGTTCCTATTTAAAAATAAAACTACGCGATGATTTTATGTGATTATTTATTTATTTTTTATTTATTTATTTTTTTGTTCAACGTTTTTTCCGTATCGGATAAGATTTTTGTTTCTTTTTTTATGGATAAAATTCTGAAAAAAGTACCTTATTTTCTTATGTGCCTTTGGTAATAGTAATGTATTCTGCACTACTTTTATTTAAAAAAAAAAAAGAACTTTTTTTAAAATAAGTTAAACTACAAAACCTTATCCATCTATGTAGAAAAGCCACTTATCTTGCCTTTGTCACGTAAGTACGTAATCTTTTCATCATTGATTTAAAATATCACCAATCTACATAAGGAGATCACCAGAACACTGAAAAAAGACAAGCTCCTTATATCTCATTTGGTTTATTAGTAATTAAATATTTCCTTAAATAATGTGCCAAACACCCTAACATCGTCACAGCATTTTAGTATTAGTATTATAAATAGTTTTCTACTCTCTATTGGTATATACGTGTCCCTTACTCTCTCTCTCTCTCTCTCTCTCTCTCTCTCTCTCTCTCTCTCTCTCTCTCTCCATATGTATTTTTCAACCTACTTTCACTATGCAACCATCTCATTGTATGTAATGTCTTTAAAATAAAAAAATCTTTACATTTCAAAACAAAATTTTAAGCAAAAATTTAAATCCCCTAGAAAAGTATTTAGAATAAAATAAGGAACAGACTGTATATAGGTTTAATTAAAAAATATTCAGTATATGACGAGCAAAATCGAGACAAAAAATTTAAATATCCAAAACAAGAAAATTTTTTAAGTAAGCTTTTAATATCAATGTCAAACCAAAGCAAAAAGGCCTATTAGATACAAGTAGTAGAAAACATTATAACATATACATATTATACATAACATATGCATAAATATATATAACGTATACGTATTATATATATATATATATATATATATATATATATATATATATATATATATATATATATATGTATATATTTAGGCAGCATTTTCTCATTTAGACGAATATTATTGAATAGCACGGAATTATTCTGTTTTACAATTTTCCTTGTTATCTTCTCCAATCTCTGAATAGTCCTTTTTGTGTTTTTCTCGAAATTGTATATGTTGGATCCATAATCGCGAGCGCTTTCGACAGAAGTACTTCTATCATCCTCAGACATATTGTAGAAATAAATGTAGGGATTGTTTTTTTTTAATTTACTTATATATATTTTTCCTAGTCACGTGGTAATTTGTTACAAGTTAAGTGGGCGAATTGTTTTTTGTTTTTTTTTTACTACATGAAGGTTAACTAATTTTCATATTCCTTTGAAAAACGACCGACTTATGCATTTTTATTGTATTTTATTAGATGATTGGTTTCATTTCACTATTACGATGTATTCTATTCATGCGTAGTTTCTACATTCTGCATAATTGCGTAGAATTTAAGATGAAAACGTTCTAGTACACGGAAGTGTTTATGTATCTCTCTCTCTCACACACACATATATCTCAAAAGGGATCTTGTCATTTAATGTTTTATCTTTCGCACCTATTTGTCGGTAGCTCAGACGGTAATGAGGTTGGAGAGATAAATAACGACAAAGGCTGGTGCGCTAAACGTTCTGGTTTCGATTCCAGCGAATTCTACCTAAGTTATATTATTTTATAACTATTAAAATCCTTATTATATATTGGATAATAATCAGAGAATTGGCTCTATAATAATACGAAATTTGTGTGAATTAAAATATAATATTTATGCGTATTTGACGATAGGGTAATGTCGGACTGCCTATTAGTATATGTATATACTACCAAGTTTTACATTTTAATTTATTGTCCTTCTTTGTATTTTCCTAATATTGAAATTAACAAAAGTCTCATTTATTGATTCGTACTAAATTAAATCCTTTGTATTAAAACTTAAAAAATTAGTAATAAGCTTAAAAAGAAGAAAAACATATATTAAAAGACTTATAAAACTACAAACTACCCCAGTGTGTAGTAATAACATTAAAACAAGATTTATTGAAAATGTTTGATCTTCTTTCATATGTACAAAGCCATAAAATTGGAAATACTTACGCAAGTACATCGCGTAACTGATATATAGAAAGCGGATTCACAGAAAAAAATATGACACAACATAAATGTATACATTTTACGACTTAATTTAAAAAATCGGTCTTGTATAGCCAAAATTTGATCTAAAGTTTTTTAAAGCCTGTATATTTTTTATTTATCCTCTTAAACGATTTAGTATATTTTATTCTGTATTTAATTAAACAGTTTATGTTAAAAGAACACTGTTATATATGGGGGCTCTACATAAGTTTGATTAGGTTAGCTAGTTTGATAATGGTCACATTAGTACATGTCAGGAAAATCCATCTGCAAACGGAATTGTATTCAGAGACATACAATGTAAGAGAGCAGGGGTCTACCAAACTCCTTAGTAAAATATAGTCGAACGATCACGATTAAAAATAACGTCACGTATTCGAGCGAAGAAAAGAAGGTTTATCTCGGGAAACCATACGGATGAGACGTGTCCCATAATGTAGGAATAATCTAAACGGAATGTTACCGATGCCTCTCTCCGTTGTGTTGTCCATTTATGACAAGTAATTTCGTAACCTAAGAAGTAAATAATTAAGATACAGTAGTCTCTCTCATTCTCTTAAGTCACATTCTTTCCAATAAAACCTTGTATCGTTCGTGAATGAAAAGTTTATTTTGCCTAATTTAAAAAGATGAAAGCATCGGCAACGTTAGACGATAACTCTTGAAACACGGAAACGATGAAAGAAGCGACAATGCGGAAAATAAACGACCGGCGCATAAACACCCCGCGCACGTATGTATAAAAATACTTTATTTGATTACTTGATGTTCATTGAGAACATAGCATGTGCAATTTCATGTTGATAAACACGTAACAAAACGCCCAAGTAAATTAGGATTTAAAATCTCTATACTACTAACAAATCACCAAAAGTGTCCATTATTGAATCATTTTTAAATCGCGTAATTTTTCTATACGTAATTGGGTCAAAGTCACGTTCAAGTTTTGTAATTTAGAACAATTAAACACGCATACATGAGTGTATAAAAATGACACTAAATTAAAATAAAATTCTGTTTTTAATGAGCATGAAGTGAGGGATAGACCATTCAGAGTTAGATTTCCACTACTCAGAAGAAAGATACCAATAAGATTAAACATTAAAATCTATTCAAATTATTTTATTTTTAAGAACACGGTCCTATTTTTACCATAAATAACTAGCTAAACAGAATTATGTGTTTGAAAAGGAGAACCAGACTGGCTTTACTTTATATAATATATATATATAATTATATATATATATAAACTAGCAGGATGTATTATATGTGTGTATGATAGTGAGTGGTATTTGTACTTTACCTGTCAAGTGATTTTTCACTTATCACAGCCACGCCTCAGAATGTCTGACTTTCTACAAAAGAAATGTAATGTTATATTCTTGGGATGAATTCTCTGACCTTTGCAAGCCTCTCCGTCTGCTTTTGTTTGTACTTGAGAACATTGTGTTTTCTTTAGGGTTGGGCCAAATCGTTAATACATTTCTAGCTTGTTTTTATTTTATGTTTTGATGGGTTTTTCTGGTTCATCATTATTATTGTTGTTATTATTACTGTTGTTGCTATTATTATTATTATTATTATTATTATTATTATTATTATTATTATTATTATTGCTGATGTCGCTGATTCTACCGTTTCTGTATTTTTTCCTTTCTTTCGATATAAAAACAACGCGAAACCTCGTATATTTTTATAACAATTCAACCATTGTTGATGTTTTGTCTGTTGTTAAAGAGAGGCTTTAAAAAAAAGTTATTTTTGTTTTCATACGAAATATCAAAAATCGATGCGCTTACTTCGAAAAGTGGCATCAAGAAAAACAATTTCAATACAAACGATTGCTTCTTTTTGCCATCATAGATAAGAACGTAAAACCATTTTTCTTTTGGGCTTTTTATTTCAAATTATCTTTTAGCTTTGTTTCTTCTTTCACAGATTTTTTGGAAAACTCGTATTTATTTTTCCCCTTTTTCGCCCATAAGTGTCTTTATCAATTTACAACCGTTCATTTTTCAACATGTCCTTCGAGATATATATATATATATATATATATATATATATATATATATATATATATATATATATATACTAGCAGGACCCGTTAACCGGCGTTGCCCGTTGGAAGCATGACACAGATCTAGAACAGAATCGTTAAATGACCCCCGCCCCTCGAAAACAAATTAAACTACTATTGTCATTGTTGGTGGCCACTGCCGTTCCTGGAAAAGAGTGGACACTGGCGGCCAGGTGTCAAATGAAATAATATGGCTTCAGCCATTGGGCATAGTTTTCTAGTGGCAGCTAGTGACCGCCACTGTTTGTGAGTGTCAGCGCTGCTGGTTACTAGCGGTTTGTTCTGGTGTGGGGCGATAACCGTCAGGTACTGACAGATTCTAAAAAGGCATTTAAGGGAAAACATTATGGCATGCTTATTTGCCATGCCTAAATCAGTATAACCTCCAAAAATTACGAAAAACCGTCATTCGAAAAATAATAAGTAAAAACACAAGTTTTGGAAATTAAGGATTCTCACTGAATATTAACTCTTTAGAGTGACCGGAATCAGTGGTAGATAACTGCCTTCTACCAATGAGAGTATCTTTCAAGTCGGTCACCGTTTTTCTTCTTGATATACTTTAGGGCATTCATCGTCAACATTAAAACCAAGGCGGAAAAGGCAGCCTTCACTGTTTCTGTTTGTTATTCAAATCTTTTTTTTTTGTTTTTTGGTGCAGGGGGGGGGGATCAAATCTTCCACAAATAGTATTAAATTAATTTCAAGTTTTACGTCATCAATTTTTTTTAACTTGCTAGGTGAAAGTACAGAATAATTACAAAACACACTCCCTTCTGCATGTGAAGAATGAAGTTTCTAAATAATTCTGTAATAATTTCAGTATGGTAACGCATGTATAAGAGAAAAAAATAACGCCTCTGAAGTCTCCATAATCGCTTAGAAAAAGAAAATAAAATACTCCACAGAAAGTAAAAGTAGTAAAAAAGAACAAATATATAAAAAAAAATTAAGTGTTTTCGTAGCCAATAAAATTTACTTCGAAACTTGCATAATAGTTTGGTGCTTTAACTTATTTGAAAGCGTTTATTCAGTTCTAAAAAGAAAGTGCCGACATAAGTCACAGGCTTGAAGCCTAGGTAATCGGTCAAGAATATAAAATTAAATGAAATCGTCAACAGGAATTTTTTAAAAAATGCAAAAAGAACAAACAAATATAGCATCATTAAAGCCTTGATAATCGTTTTCAAAATAGAACATTAAAGATTGGCACCCATAAAAGAAATTTTTTAGGGCTGTTGGGAGGGGGGTAGTGGCGTGTCAGTATTTTGTGCATATTTGTATTTTAAAACCAATGCTGTGGTTATATTTTGAGTGTTCCGCCCGTGCAAGGAAAGGGAATATTTGTTTGTTTACATTTTATGGTAGTTACATTTGTGTAAGGAAAGAGTTAGCAATGCGTATTAAAATGCTAATAATTCTCAAACCTTTTGTTAGAACTCACCGTAGAAAAATTTTCAGGATTCCAGTATTTATTTTTTATAATTTAGAGTGATTATAAAGACTTCAAAGATGCTACATAGGTTTTTAAGCAGAATTACATCATGTTCAGAAATGAATTTAATTTTACGTTTGTGCGGTTATCGACTGTTAAAAGACATTATGTATATATTGTTTTACTTATGCATGCATGTTAACATGCTAAATTGTTAAAAAAATAACTTACCAGTATTTATGAAACATTAAAATAATTTTAAGGTTACCATTATTTATTTATTTTTTTGTTTTTTTGAGCGATTATTATATTTGTATTTGTTTTTAGCATTGTTGTCTCCTGTAGAGAGGTAAAAAAAATTTGTCTTGTCTTTTTGTTGTTTGTTTTGGGGTTTTTTTTTTTTTGTTGTTGTTAGTTCTTTTTTTTGTGGATTCTGAGAATACATTCTAACAATTATTTTACGGCAGTTATCTTTAAAAAGTATATTCCAGTCAAAATTAGGCTTTACAGCATCTGCAAATAATTTCTTAGGTTAAAGTATGCAATAGTTGTAAAACACTATCCCCTCCTCGCGTTTGCAATGGGTTTCTAAATAATCACATTATTTCAGTGCACTTCAGTAAAAGTCCAAAAAGAATATAATGAATATCAAAAGAAATAAAGTGAAATGTATGAAACGGTTGCGGTGGTAGGTATTAATATTTAGATGGAAAAAGAGGTATCCCTTCCTCTAATTATGTTACGATTGTGATGGTGTTGCTCCTAGGATGTAATGTAGCATTTTATTATCACGATTGAATGTGTCTGTAAAGTTGTTCGAAAGCTACATAATAGCTGTATTGAATTTGCGTGTGGTATCTGTTGTTGCAAACCTACGATACTTTTCTCTACATGGGAAGTTCCTGTGGCTACTTTATTTGTAGAAGTGTAAGCCACTTTGAGCTTCAGATGATTCGCTGTTACACACAAGTCCTGATAGGTGACTTGTTTGTAGTAGACAGTTCCACAGAACAAAATATTCTTACAAGTCCTGGTAGGTGACTTGTTTGTAGTAGACAGTTCCACAGAACAAAATATTTTTACCGTGTCGAACCCCGGGAAAGAACATGTGAAATTGCTCCAGAAAAGGTTTAATATTTATGAAGCAATTCTGGTTTCTGATTGGTTTGTAGCAGAACGTGAATTAATTTGATTCGTCAGTTCTTAGCAGCATCGTTTATAAATAGAATCGTCCGACTATAACCCATTATAAACCTCTTATGATGGGATGTGTCTCCTAGCGGCTTCGGCTGCAGGGAGACAGGGTAGTACAAGTCAAGGATTCGTCACTTGACACACAGCCCAACAGGTGAGGGGCCGGGAACCGGCCCAGCACCTGTTGGACTGAGGTACACCGCCTGGGTTATACCTAGGAGGTCCACCCTCCCAGGCCATGCCACCGGGCTTTCCGGTGGGGCAAGTTTATTGCTTGCTGCTTGAGGCGCCCCGACCGGGGAATGCCGACGGGGTTACTCAGGCAATTTTTAAAATTGCAGGAGTGCCCCTTCTTTAGGGGAGCCTGCGGGGTTCCCACTTTCTGGCCTTGTGCCACATTTTGCTGATGTGGGCAGCAAATAAATATCTACCCCATTATAGTCTATATGAACAAAATATTGCAACATTATTAATATAGAGAAGAAGAAGAAGAAGAAGAAGGAGAAGAAAAGAGATGAAAGTGACCTTAATTTGGGGGGGGTCTGCTTTGTAATTTTGAGCAGTGTTTAAAAGGAATGGAGTAATGTCCTCCGTGCAGTTTTGAAAGACAACGGCTAGTCCTTGTAAGTGTAGCTGCGCTTGTAATTGTGAGGTAAGGACTACGCAATCCACAACATCTCTCCTGAATCGGCGTTGTTTGGTTCTAGTGGCAAGAAGTTCAGGTCGACTATAAACAATGCCAAGATAAGCTAAAAATACATACAGCACCTGGTATTACCAAATAGTCACTCATTTTAGTATTAGATAGGCTACATGTCAGTTAACTTCTGTGATCTAACGGGAACCAATGTGTCAACGTGATTGTACTGTATAACGTAACGGAGTAATTCCCAAGAAACCGTTTTATTTCTCTCTAAATAGTTATATCTCTCTCCCTTCCCTCATCCTCTCTCTCTCTCTCTCTCTCTCTCTCTCTCTCTCTCTCTCTCTCTCTCTCTCTCTCCCTGCGTGTATATGTATAGTCAACAACTTCAACCTGTTTCGCCGTATCATTGCTCTTCTGCGTGAATAGACATGCAAATGCTTCAAATTAAAACTTACAACCAAGCTGGATAGCAATCGCATATCTTACCCTGTGCTATTTATGTAAGATAATTTATATTTTTTTTATTTCTGTTCACATTACCGATTACCGAGAGCGCTCATTTCTTTTAACGAATATCAGTAATTTATGCTAATTGGCAAGTGTTGTCCCCCTTACTAGAAAGATAAACCCAAGGGTGATCTTTGCCTGTGATATGAGTTAAGAAAATTGTATTACTTCATGAAATGAAACTAATACATGAAAAATAGTGAAATTTCTTTCAATTTTCCAAAAGGGTCATTTAATTCAGCTCAAATTCAACTGAAATTTTTTTTTTACACTGAATAAATATCCATATTGCATAGTTACTTTCTTTTTAAATCAATTTTCACTCCAAATAAGGCACAGTGCCACTTTGAAGTAGGGGGCTACTATCGGGGACATAATTTGCAGGGGCATTATGAAGGGAGTTGAGTAGCAAGATGTTTGTTCACATTACACTTGAACTTCTGCATATCAGTACAGTTGGGTAAGCAGTATCCCAGAAGGGAGTTCCAAAGACTTGCAGTTCTGGGGAAGAAACTATTGGAGTAAAAGGCTTTCTTACACCTAGGGATCTCTTCTGTAAAGAGGTAGGACTTAGTTGCTTGTCGGGTTTGTCGGGAGTAGTCACGGTGAGGAGGTATAAATGTTTGTAGTTCGTCAGAGCGTTCACCATTAAAGTATTTGTAGAACAAGCAGAGGGATGCAACATTTCGTCGATGGGACAGAAGCTGAAGCCTAGATAACAGTTCAGGACCTATCAGGTTGGCGACTCTCTTTTGAACCCTGTCCAGGAGTGAGAGACTAGTAGCAGATGCACCAGCCCAAATGTGACAACAGTACTCCATGCATATGCGAATAGTGACCTTATAGAGGTACAGGATACTTCCAGGCGTAAGTAATTTTCTAGCACGGTAGAGAGAGAGAGAGACCACCTTCTTTGCAGCAGCCTTGGCAATGCTCTCAATGTATCTATTCCAGTTCATGTTCCTTGTAAACGTTAGGCCGAGGAGTTTAAAAGAAGTACTTTCAGGTAACGTGTTCTTGGCCATTGCTATTGGTGGTAGAGAAGGTTTCTTGTAGTTATTGAAGAAAACAAGCTTAGTCTTGGCAGCATTGAATGTGACCATCCATTTTTGTCCCTATTCCACTACAGATTTGAAGTCATCCTCTGGTGTTTCTGCCATTTCCTTAGATATGTGTTCATTTGTTTTCCCCTCATGCCTGTTATAGAGAGTGGTGCCATCGGCAAATATACCCATCTCCGAAACAATTTTATTAGGGAAGTCATTTATGAATATCAGGAATAATAAAGGTCTAAGGATGAACCCCTGAGGCACTCCCGCATTTATATCATATTGTTTAGATGTACGACCGTCGAGGACAACTTGGATTTTCTCTTACCGAAGAAGGATTTAATTACATTATGTATTCTTCCATGGATACCATATGACCTAATTTTCCTTAGAAGACAATCGTGCCATACCCTATGAAAAGTCTTAGATATACCAATAGCTACCACTCTACCTTCACTGTTTTGTCCAGTGAACGGTATAGTTTTTAAATGAATAACACTCTTTAAGTATATTTAGTTGTGGTAGGACGATTAAAATATTTTTCTCGGTTCCGATGCAATTACCGATCCTGTTCTAAATTTTTAATTCCGATACCATTAAAACCTCTAAATATTTAGCTATAAAGTTTTTGTTTGATTTTTTTGTTTTACCGTGAAAAAAAAAGCATGAAATATGTGTATATATTTTCGTAAAAAAATTCATTTATGCCAGATTATATAAGTTTTCGTTTTTACTGGTAGTTTATTTTATCATTAGTATCAGCAATGAAAAATTAAGTTTTAAATAACAAAACATATAAAAGAATCGTTTTTGTATCGAAAATTAAGTAGGAATTTTTCCGATACCCAAAACGTATCGATTTTTCCGATTCCCGATTCTGATTAATCGTCTTAACACTAATATTTAGATAAATTCGTACGTTTACTTTATTCAAGACTATTGTTATTTATTCAAATAATTGAGTAAATTTTAATAAAAGAATTGAATATAATAAATTTTTTAATTTATTCTATTCATTTCTTTTGTTAAAATTTATTTTTTATTCCATACATTACGTAGTTTTGGGTTTTTTTTTTTTTTGTTTTTTGCTTGTTTCTTTCTTTATTTTGTTTCGTTTTTGCATCTTGTTTGATATTGTTTTTGTTGGGTTTTTTTTTTTTTCATGTATGTTTGACAAATAATTTGGTGTAAGAATGATTAAGGCTAAAATCTGCAGATGAACAAATGGTTTTTTAATAATAACTTGCTTTAAAGAATATGGTTACGATCCGGATACAAATAAACTGTTATTAATGACTAAAGAATAAGGCTATAAAAAATGGTTGCTCATGATTCTGGGAGTAAAATTTAAATGAATTCTCATATAAACAAAATATATTGAAAATTATTATTTATACTAGCGGGGAGTACCGTTGCCTGCGTGGAGGATATTGGCACAAGGACGAAGCGATAAGAATGGCTTCCACGTGGTTAAAATAATAAAAAAAGATAGACCGGTGAGTAATTTGTTTTCCACGCTAACCATTAGGACAAAGAGGATAATGAATTCAATGAGTTAGTAATTAACTTTTGCCTGGGTGGAGGATATTGTCACAAAGTCAAAATAAAGAAAGGAAGAGGGAGGTGGGGTCGAACCTGAAAACGTAGAGTAATTAGTCTTCCTCGCTAACCATTAGGCTAAATAGGATAGTGAATTCAATGAGTTGGTAATAAACTTAAGAATTATAGAAGTCGTATATTATCTCTTACACGTTCAACGCCATATTCATTGTTTTCTCTTGTAAAAGGAGAACACGAAGAAACAATGGAATAATTTAAATCAACTATGGCATAACTGTGGAAATGTCAAATGAAACAATAACGAAAATCCAAAGAAAGACAGGTTGTGTTGGTTCAATACCAGATGGAACAACAACAGAAAATGAAAAACAGATTTCAAAAACTGCTACTACAACAAGAGACAAGACTTATTGCTACAAACTTTAACAAATAAAAATCAAGTCACGAAAAGTAACACAGTATTCCCACAAAACGCTGTCTTGGACGCTATTGATATTTACGCCCAGACGAAAACAAGACTTTTGACTCGCATTGTAAAAAGTATGAGAACTTGTATAACATTTATTGTGCCGATTGAGTGGATTCTAAAAATGCTTGCGTATTGCTTCGAATAGGGATTCGCAGAACACAAATTTGTGGATAACATTTTACCCAAAAAAACTTTTGATTTTACTTTTTCTGAAACCGTAAAATCCTTAACAGAAATGTTCAGCCCCAAAACGTCGTGATTTCACAAGAGATAGAAATATCTGAATTTACCAAGAAAGTTAAGGACTATATAACATCTGCATCAATAGTACACAAACATTGAGACGATTTGGACTTATCGCGACACAACGCGAGACTACAGACTAACTTTACAGCTGAAAAATACCGACAACCTTTTCTGTGTATTCATTTTCTTGTACAATGTATTCTTTTCCACCTAAATGCGTTGTTCGAGTCTATTTTTATGACCCTTTCCTATGTCCACAACAAAAGTATTTACCTTTATATTTAAAGGTAAATACAACACGTGCCAAAATTTTAGCCCAATCGTATTTTGGTTAATAAAGTAAAGTTACAGTTGCAAATATTAAAAAATGGAACATCTGGATTTCATCTGTTAATAAACTATTGCTATTTGACGGGAAATATACTGTTCAAGTAAAGCAATAGCTTGATAAATGTTATTCGAACTGCGTCGTAGGAAACAACAAATGGTGCTGAACAATCAGGTTCTTCAAATTCGGTAGTTGTCCAAGAAAACCTCAAAAACCGTTCAAACATGCTTTGGCTGATCATAAATTAAAGTTGCGTAAGATATCAAAAGATCTGAAGATATCAAGAAGGAGTGCATTCATCATTTGGCATGAATACTTGTCGATGAGAAATCGATGTTCATAGTAGATGCCGCATTTGCTCACAGTTAATCTTAAACAATGCGTCGATAATTGAAAGCGTTGTTTCAACGCAACAAAAAAAAATTATTTTTTCGTCGTGTGACAATGGATGAAACCTGAAACCACCACTTTACTATAAAGTCAAATTGGCAGCCAGTTGAGTTAATCCTGCCTGAAGCGAACAAAAACGTAAATATCAGCAGACAAGGGTTTAGACTCCATATTTAGGATGTGCAAGGTATTTTATTCATTTATTACTTTGAGAAAAGCAGCGTTATCAATAGCCAATATCATTTAGCATTTTTGTGCATTTGAATAGATATCGCACCCGCCCTATTACCTGTGCCATTTCAAAATGGACTTATTTTCTAGTGAAGACATTAATCAACTTCAAAGTGCATAAATCACCTTCAAAATGGATTAATCAATTTCAAATTGAAAAACAACCTAAATGAGAAATAATCAGCTTCTAAATCGAACAATCAAATTCAAAATAGATTATTAAATATTTTTGTAGTTAATCGATAATTCTCTTTTTAATTAACTTACCCCTTGAGTAAGGAAATTGACTGGTCATCTTTATATATATATACATATATATGTGTGTGTGTGTGTCATGTAAAAAGAGGATGGACCAGGGGGTGCTTTAGAAAGGCGAAAAAACTTTACAAAAGGGGTGTTATCTTATTGATAATGCTCCTTGTCATACTTAAATTGAAGAAGTTGTGGGGGAGGATGAATTTTCACAACACCAATTTTTAAGACTTGTCCTTTATAGTTTAATGTTAAATACTATTTAAAATGTTTGGTTAGTCATAAAAGCTGACGTAAAAAAGTATGACAGGCTCAATTGTTGAGATTTTAAGGGGTGATAGCCAGGGGTCTTTAACAGCTAAAGAATTTCGCCTCAGAAAGTTAGAAGCGATGATCTCCGAGGCTATTAATATTATTTCCCCTTAGACGTGGACTAACTTCATATCTGGAGATTACTTCCTTCTGTAATTAATTTAGATGATATTAAATAAATTTCTTCGGGATGTTTATATTATTTTTGTATCCCTTTGAAGTAAAAATTAAAGAATAAATATTAAATCTATTTGCATTATATTAATTCTCAATTTGGAGTTTATTATTTCTCATTTTGAAGTTGATTGATCAATTTTGAAGTTGATTAATTTTTGCTTGAAAATAAGTTTATTTTGAAGTTTATTATTATCATTTTGAACTTGAATTGGTATAGATCGGCACTAGCGACTTCTTGCTGTTTGCAGACCTCAAGAGAATGTCTCAGGAAAAATATTTGGCTCAAATGTAGAAATATAGGAAATTGAGACGTATTTCGAGACTAAAAACAAATCGTTTTATAAAAAGCAGCTTTTACAAGAACACGCTTGAACTTGCAACGGTTATCGAAAAAACAAAACTGGAAGCAGTTGAAATCTAGGGAAACTTGTTCTTATTCAGACCCCAGGGAACATCGTCTGCTGTTACCAGTGAACAATCATTCGTGTGAGAACTAGTAAGTAAAAAGTAATCGTCTAATATATAGACAAATGTGTATTATATATATGTCACGCAAGAGCTAGTAAATTAATTAAACTGAGGGAAGAAACGATTATATTGTTTTAAGGAAAGAAGCAAATAGCAAGTTAGACAACTCCAAGCTAACTGAAATGAATTCTTCATTCTATTTCTTTAATGAGACATTATTTTTCTTTGTTTTCCTATCTTCGTTCTATACCGATTGATATGCTTTTTCGTGTTTTTTTTTAATTTTTTTATGACCCTTCCTAGTTTGAGACGTGTTTCTTATTAAAAAAAAAAAAAAAAAAAAGAGAAGACCAAAACGTATCGCCAATTGTGAAGTTATCTATATATTAATACCGTACTACCTTTTTAACGTACGTACGTAAGTGTGTCACGGTTTCCAGATTATAAATTATTCGGTCTGGATATCCATTAAGCTATTATCTATATACTAATTTAATGTCCGTAGTATGTTATCGCCTTCTTCCATCCTTTTTAATAAAAGGGATCTCTCTATCAATGAAGACGCAATGTAAAAAAAAAAATGGCGTCGATTTTGGGCCTACGTGAAACTATAAATAACTTCTTGGTCTTCTGGTTAGGACCTAAGTGTACCTATTTACAATGCCTCCCCACAGGGCAGAGTTAGACACCAGGGTCATTTTTTAACGTGGAGAAAAGGTACAAAAATAAAAATTGTCTCAGTCGTGAAGGACCCCTCCTCCACCGAAAGAGAACGAGAAACGGAAGTGCCGCGTCTGAAGAACAGATACTACACTTAAGTGTAGTATCTCTTCTCTCTAAAGATATGATATCGTGGAGTTTCCGTTAATGCCGGCCGTGCATATAATGAAAATATGTCACAGACTTCTATAAGGATATTGGAGATAAACCGTAATAACCAGATATATTCTGACACTACATTAACCAGATTACTTAGATAAATGCATTTACAATTTTAACAAAAAAAAAGCTACAATAATATCGCCGAGTCTCAATTCCCGCTTAACGTTCACAGAATGCCCAACAACAACATATGAAAGATGCCGCTGTGGAATTTCCACAGGTCCCGCTAGTTTATATGTTTATACGAAACATGTTTTATTTTTCGCTATTTTTTCACGGCTGGTGTACACTTGTAATAGTAATTGCATCTTTATTTTTCGTCTTGTTCAAATGCGACTAAGCCCAGCGAGCGATTAGGTTTTTTCCGTTCAAAATAAGAACATTTCAGATTTCGTTCATTTTATTTCTTTCTCGTGTGCCTGCGTGCACTCGTTTGACCTTTCAATACTCCTCGGAAACGTTCTGCACTCCATGAACTTACACGTTTTTAAAGGTCAATCTCATCTTATTTAATATTTCATCTCGCAACTGCATCAGCCAGTCTACCACAGCGAATCCGAATCAAACCGCTCGCTTATTTAATAACAGTAAGACATTACATTATTTATGGCATTATTTAGTTGTTTGTTTTAGGAGTTATTACAGTTAAGAGACAATGGATACCCTTTGTCAAGATTACTTTCGCGAAGTGACTATATTGAAGCAAGTGCTGCGCATTCCGCAACCTCGCCTCTTCTAAATAAGCATGGCTTGAAAGCTTTGTAGAACTAAAACAGATGAGTAAATTACACCGCTTATAAGAGCACTAAACTTTGATCCCGTTAAAATGGAGGGAAAATATAGCCCGTTTACTTAGAATAAATGCTTTATGACAAACCGGTGGTTGAAGATGGCGAAATTTGTGCTCATTTTTTCATGAAATACTAATCATTATTAATCCCTAACTGTGTACCGAACGTTTACCATAATGGTGCATTAATTAAAGCTCATACAACATTTCAGTCAGATTGGCCCAGTAGTTCCCTAGTAAAGTGGAACGGACAGACAGCCAAGAGAAATATAATATACGCATACAATGAAAGTACGATTAAATATTGATTGACAATATTCGATTTTAATAGGTATGCGCAATCTAACATGTTGGGTTAGAAATCCCAACGTCAATCATGATGAAAATATGGTTGTGCCGAATTATATAAGTGAACGTGTGTGTGTGTATGTGTGTCTGTGTGTCTGTGTACATTTCCCTACGCAATAAATCGATGTGATCGGTTTTTGGCCAGAAATTTGGCGATTAAGGGGTCAAAGTTCAACGATTTGACTTTTGAGAACTCTACCAAACTCCTTCAACAATTTGGGGTCTACGCAGTTGAAATTTTAGATATAGATTCCTTGGACATGGATCTAACTTAATAACTTGATTTGAGCCTAAAACAATAAATTTTAAGGGGTCATAATAGCGGTCAAAGTTTTAAAAAATTGGCCTCTGCGGTCTCTTCCAAATTACTCAGATAATTTCTGGTCTAAATATTTGAAATTTTACATAAAGGGTATTCAGAGATAGAGCAAGCTTTTTCATCAGTTTTGGTCGAAAATTTTTAGTTACCAATATATAAATGTATGTATGTATGTATGTCTGTTTGCATGTCTGCCTTAAACTTTCAATAAAGGCGACGGATTTTACCAAAATCAGTATCGTTTTAAAGTTCGATCTTTCATATGACATATATCGAAAAATTGGCTAAGAACATTAATATCTTCCCCTTCAGCTAGGCACTTTTCTACAGTGGGGGGGTAACATTTTTCGCCGATATTTTTGAAAGTTATCCTCTCCTTTAGATTGTCTAGCCTTAATTTTAAAAAATGTCGCTTCCGGTTTGGCGGTGGTCGTAACAGCATAAACGTTAGGTTTTACCTCGTTCTTTTACTCCTTTGCGGTACGGGTTCGAGCCTGCCTTCCTGCTACCATTTTTTTTCTCAACATACACATCCAAACACCCGGGCAACGCCAGGATGAAATGCTAGTATATATATATGAAAGTTAACGTGTGTGTGTGCGTGTGTCTGTATGTGTGTCTGTGTATATTTTCCAACGCAATAACTATGTCAATTTTCAGTCTACAGACTCGAAATTTGATATACAGGGTACTGAGATTTGGGAAAATCTTTGTAATCCGTTTTTTGCCAGAAATGTAGCTGTTAAGGGGGTCAATGTTCAACGATTTGACCTTTGAGAATTTTACCACACTCCTCCTACAACTTTGGGTCCAACTACTTGAAATTTTAGATATAGATTCCTTGGACATGGATGTAACTTAATAACTTGATTTGAGCCCAAAACAATAAATGTTAAGGGGTCATAATAGGAGTCATTTTTTTTTAAATTGACCTCTGCGGTCTCTACCAATTTCTAGTCTAAACATTTGAAATTTTACATAAAGGGTATTCTGAGATAGGGCAAGCTTTTTAATCGGTTTAAGTCGAAAATTTAAGTTACCAATATATAAATGTATGTATGTTTGCATGTCTGCGTAAAACCTTCGACAGAGGCGACGATTTTTACTAGATCAGTATCGTTTTGAAGTTCGACCTTTCAGACGACAAATATCGAAAAATTGGCTAAAAACATTAATAGCTTCACCTTCAACTGGGCACTTTTCTACAGGGGGGTCGCTTTTTTCTCCGATATTTTCGAAAGTCATCCTCTCCTTTCGATTGTCTAGCCTTAATTAAAACCTACGTCATTTCCGGTTTGGTGGTGGTCGTAACAGCAAAGACGTCATGTTTCCCCGCGTTCTTTTCCTCCTTTGCAGTACAGGTTCGAGCCTGCCTTCCTACTACCACTTTTTATTTGCTCAACACACACCTCCAAACACCCGGGCAACGCCTGGCTGAAATGCTAGTTCTTCATAAAGTAAAATAAAAAATGAATAGAATAAAATTTACCTTAAAAACTTGAAAATAAAAAGAGTTTATTGACGTAAATATTTAAACAAAACTGTATTTTCTTCAGCCGAGGGTTCGATTTTCTTATTTCGCTACTAGAAAACCGTATACAATACTAATTTTACAAATAATTTTATCACGCTCCTTTGGCAGAGGATCTAAAACTGTATAATTATAAGAAAGAGGAGAAGGGAAAAAATTAAAGGGAGATAAGATGCAGGTTAAAATTTCATTTAAACAAAATACTTGACCTGCGTGGTTGCTGGACGAACTGTATTCTGAGATTTGTGGGTCAATGTGTCTAGAAGATTCTAAGAATATTCTATTTTTAGTAACAACGCAGATATGCTGGTGCTGGATAATGACCGTTTTTAGTCAAATATCTTGGTTCGCGAAAGGTATTTACGATATATAATACATCTATTACTAATAGAGGTTTGATATCTGTCTGAAGTCGAAACTATACTATTGTTACAAGAAGTCGAAACTATACTATTGTTACAAGAACAAGTCGCCTCTTCTTGTAAGTGAGTAAATATGAGATAGGATAGCCGAGGATTCGAATCTGTGAAGCTAGGATTGGAATTGAGAATTCCGATCATAAGTTAAAATTATACAGAATGTTATTGAAAATGGAATGTAGAATTAACCATTGTTTAGTTCACATAAAACAGTTAGATATCTGTTTATTGAAAAAGGAATGTGATAATGCAATGTTGTTTCTGTTAATGAAATGAAATTAAAATAAGGAATCTAGATCCAAACAATAGAAAATGTTAAACATATTTGTAAAGTGGGTTAATCAAAAATTAGGTTAGAGAGAAATCGATCGTTGTAAAAACGTGAGGAACAATGCATGCTTAGAGACAGGCATGTCAGGCCACGAGTCCGAGATGCACGTGTTTGGTCACGCAATGACGTCATGAGTTCTCAATATAGAGAACTTTAGGTCAGTAATCAGTCAGTCAGGGAAGAAGAGAGAGGTCGGACAAGGTCGGAAAAACAGAACTGATATTCCACCTTGGAAGCGAAGGTGAGAAGAAGGAAATCATGTAGAGACTTTGAATTCCTTGATGCAAAGCCATTGACCGGTCGGAATGGAATAAACGAACAACTTCATAATTTTGTATCTGCGTCTTCGTGTTATGTTATTCAATAGAAAGGTATTGTGCATTTATATTATAAGAACTTTGTGAAAATCATCATCTCAAAAATAGGTTAAGAAACATGTGTCCATGTTATAGAAACACTCCCATTCACAGAACTGTCAAACGATCTCCTCTAATACCAATCTATCAATCTATATATCTATATTCCCTTATCCAAAGTGTAATACATGTCAGTATTAAAATGTATCCTGTCTCTCTTTATATATACCCTGTCTATCTCACACTAGTATGATCTCTCTAATATGAACAGTTATTACATAACACTATTACTTCTATTAATTGTACTATTGTTCTATCTTTTTAGGTTCAATTCAGGGGAAGTAGTATGTATTCTGTGGTCATGATACTACCTTCGTAATCATTATACCCTCCTTTGGAGGAAGAGTAGTACAGTATATATGCTATTGTAGTGAAATCATCCTCTCAGACTTTCTCCTCCCTTGAAAGTCGAGTAGTATCCGTTCTGTTATGATGCCATCTTCTCAAATATTACTTCCTTTCTTGGTAATCCTATCAGAAGGACAAGGAATTCGTCGACTAAACCCGCATGCAAAGAGATAACCACCCTACTGAAACGGAGCCCCACTGAGGTCATGGGTGGCAATTCGTTATGTCTTAGGATGGGATCCTGGTTGCACCTCCACATTCTTCCACTTCAGCCCTTATTTCGGCTTGATAAGAAATCGAAGAGGCTCGATCTGATCAATCGGCTGTTTACGTCATGTCCTATCATCTGTAAGTTTATCCCCAAACCTTTGTTTTTCATTAAAATCTGATTGCTCCAAAATCCAAAACCTTATATCTACTTTATTTCTTTTCGAAGTGATGCTAAAAGATGGTGGCTAAAAGTCATTAATGTTAAGAACAAAGAAGGTTACCAATGTCCAAGAGTAATATTTACAATCAATGATGTTTTTAAGGAGTAATGTTTTCAAAGAGTAATGCTCCCTGGGAGTAATGTTGTTATTTTTTTGTTTTTGTTTTTTTACAAGAGCGTCACCACTTATCAAGGCCTGAAGGCACCCTGAGGATAAGGTTTAATGAATGTAAGGTGGTACTGTGGTAATCGTTAATGGTTAAAATTGGGTAGAATTTGATTATTTCAAAGGACAACTCAACAAGAACTTGTTTACATTGAACTTGAAGACTACCATATTGTAGTCAGCCGGAAAGCAAGCCGGCGGAACAGTTCCACGAGCGGGCAGTTCTATAAAAGAAGCCTTGTTCATGGAATCTGCGTTTAGATTGTTGATAATGGTTGTAGCTAGTCGAGTGTTTTTGTGGAAGTTTTGGCAATGAGATATGTTTCCTGAAGTAGTGTTTTCTAAGAGTAATGCTCTGTCTGTAAAATATCCTTCTAAGAGTAATGTTTTCTGGGACGAATGCTTCCTTTAAGTGATCAGTTTTCTTACTCTTGAGTAACGATGGTACTCTCCGTGAAATCACCTATTTCTTCACCTATTTCTTCTTTTATCAAATTATTTCGATTATCAAAGACATTCCGATACCTATCTTAGAACACTGCTAGGCACATAAAGTTACTTCGTGTGAAATTTCATAAGAAACTGGCCCAGTTGTTTTTGAACTCATGCGGAACGAACTCGCAGACACACAAAGTTCCTTTTATATAATAGTAGAGGTAGATATATAAGAATATGGTGTCTACATATACTTCAAGTGAAAAAGCAAAATGTCTACATGTATTTTATTAAATACAGAAGGTGACTTACATTTCCTTTTTTTCGGTGTTTTCTTATTGCCATGCTATCTCATTTTTTTTTTTTACTATTGTGTTGAAAATTTGTGTAATGACGTAAAATGAGTTAGAATAAATATTGAAAGAAAAGTGTTACTATATATTTTATTCATAAAGCGAAATATTGGCCTTCCTATAAATAGAACACTGAATATATGGGATATTTTAGAATTAAAAAAGACTATATATTCAAGATAAAATTTATACATAATAGCAAGGAGCAAAACAGTTCACACAAAGAGTGACAATAAGTTAGTGGCTTTTGACAATAAGTTAGTGGCTTTTGACAATACGTTAGTGGCTTTTGACAATACGTTAGTGGCTTTTGACAATACGTTAGTGGCTTTTGACAATAGTGGCTTTTGACAATACGTTAGTGGCTTTTGACAATAGTGGCTTTTGACAATAGTGTCTTTTGACAATAGGTTAGTGTCTTTTGACAATACGTTAGTGGCTTTTGATGATAGTGGCTTTTGACAATACGTTAGTGGTTTTTGACGATAGTGGCTTTTGACAATAAACTAGTGGCTTTTGACAATACATTAGTGGCTTTTGACAATACGTTAGTGGCTTTTGACAATAGTGGCTTTTGACAATAGTGGCTTTTGACAATAGTGGCTTTTGACAATACGTTAGTGGCTTTTGACAATAGTGGCTTTTGACAATAGTGGCTTTTGACAATACGTTAGTGGCTTTTGACAATAGTGGCTTTTGACAATACGTTAGTGGCTTTTGACAATAAACTAGTGGCTTTTGACAATAGTGGCTTTTGACAATACGTTAGCGGCTTACTATTGCAATACCCATTTACTATTACTCATTTATATAATTTCATACATTATTGAATAGAATTTTTAGCAAATTTCACAAGAATTTCCAAAAGGGTTCCAACAACTTTTAGAGATAAATCGATCAAGGAATTTTATCTTTTGTCCAGAGTAATTATGCAGTAAACAGTACTATTCTATTTCTATATAACTATAAAACTCTGTGTACATTGTTTGCTTGCTTTCTTTCTTGCTTCTCATTTCGACGATCGGGCGATTCCATTCTTTAAAAACTGGATAACAGGTGATATATATATATATATATATATATATATATATATATATATATATATATATATATAAAGCGCACAAATTATTTTAAGCCCCTTTCTTTTGATAGAGCACATTCATAAATGTATCTCATCCGCTGCTTAACTGGCATTAATGCGAGGCTTGATGATTGATTGTAATTAAACAAGCAGCTCGAGCACCGCGCACGCGGTGGACAAGTGTCTATTTAAATGGGCATTGGTGAAATCATTAGCGGGCACCGATCTCATGGGCCGAAGGTTAGAACTGCCGACTATCAACTAGATGGTTGTAGGTTCAACCCCTGGCTAGTGATGAGCTGTAATACGTCGAAACAGTACTGTATGTGGACGACACATATATATGCGTGTGGGTATAACTCAAAGGCTAAGGAAAAGGAGTGGCGAGTTGTATGTTTTGATTCTAGCTGATTGAACCCAAGTCATATGTGTGCGTGTGTGTTTCTCTCCCTACCATATATTAGGTTCAATATAATAATCTATAGAGAATTGTCTTTATAATAATAAATACATAATTTACACGCATTAAAATATCATATTTAAGCGTATCTTACGACCGGGCAACGTCAGGTGGCCTACTAGTTATCTTATAGATTAGAAGATATATATTTAGTGTCCTATTTATAGTACAGTAGAGCATAATGGGTTAAACTATCGTTAAAACTAGTTATTCAAAACATGGAACAAGTTAGAAATGTAGTTTTTGGTATCACTATCCAATATTCATCGCATGATATTGAAAAAAAAAAGTTGAAAATCAGCTGACCCTAATGTGCAACCTCTTGTCCAGACTATGCTGGCTTAATTACTAACATATCCGTTCCTTTCTCCTTTTTTATCGCGAGCGTCACGCCTTGCCATGTACCTGTTTACGCACGTATAAATCTGTGTGCAACGACATATTCTATGAGGAATACCGGGGCAAAAGTCACGAAACCTCTATCGAGACAAGCAGCATCTCCGCCTTCGTTTCCAACCGCTTATTCACTAATTATCTCCAACAATAGCTTTAATTAGTCTCGCCTCTGCATTAAAGTCAATCCGAACCGCATTACACGCTAAAATAACCAGGTAGAATGAATAGAACTCCGAAATGGTCGGTCGATGCCGGACATGAGATCAAATGGTCCGTCGTCAAATTGAAGACACGCGAAAAAGGTCTCCGAAAACTGGTCGATATTTTGTCATTAGAAACTATTGTCCATCACATCGGTCAGATAATGGCGTTGGACAATAAATCCTAATTACCAAAAATGGTTAACTGGAATCTACCGTTTGCTCGACTAATATTCTTTCTAATCAAAGGAAATCTGAATATATATATCTATATAATATTTCTCTTAGTCTGTCTATGCATTCCACTTTTCTCGGAAACTATTGGACCAGTCTGGCTGAAATTTTGTACGAAGTTTTGTTATGATATAAAATGCAAAGAACTAGGTATTATTTCATCCGTGCGATGCAGAGTTGGGGATTAATAGGGATTAGTCATCATAATAGAATATTTACCCTCACTTTTTCTTGGAAACTACTGAGCCGATCTGGTTGAAATTTTGTATGGTTTTTAAGAGACGTATGGTTTCTATGTACTCGTTCGATACGCAGTTAGGGATTAATAGGGATTAATCACCACAATACCACATTTATTCTCACTTTTTCTTGGGCACTACTGGGCGAATATGGCTAAAATTCTGTGCTAATCTTTATGATAAGGTGCAGCGGATATGGTATCCGTTAGATGCTTAATTAGGATTAGCGGCGATTTGTATTTAATGCAAAAACGAGCACAAATTTAACCATATTAAAATATCAATTTGGCATAAATCATTCGTTATAAGTCAACGGATTTAAACTTTTTCCCGTTTTCAACGAAATAAGAATTCTAGGGTGATTATAATGAAGATTGTGCGTATATGTTTCTGTAACCAAAACTGGCATTAACATCTTTTTGACCATGATTTTATTGGAAAAATTGACCCAAACTATTAGGTTGACAAGAAAGATTTTGCGGTTTTTAACATTTAAATTCAAATGAACATGTCTCGGTTCAAAAAAATTATTTATCGAAATAAGCACCATCAGAATCAACACAATTATAACGTGTCCGTCTAGAGGAGCGATACTGCTCCCCATTGGGGAGATTAAAATCTCCTAAAACCCTGGGTAAGGCCGGATAAATATGCTGAGATTTTCCGTTAAACGTTGATTGAATCCCGGACAGCGGTAGGTGACCTATAAAAAGGGACGAATTTATTTTACTTTGTAAAAACAGACAAATATTTTATTGTTTAAAACAATGACAGGAAATGTCAGCATAATGTGGAAATGAAATCATGCACTCGTTGGCCTAAAGAACACCTGCTCAGACGTGACAGTGTTGACCTTTTTGAGGGCGTGTGAGAGAAATTTAGTTTTGGTCCCAGATTCGCAACTATGGACGACCTGTTGAAATGCACACGCGCAAAAGAGTCGAGTATTTCCCGTTTGATGTGTTGGGTTCTGGTTGGCTGGGCGGATTGCCCGACTAACCCCGTACCTTAGTATTTAAGTAAATACCCGGGCCAAATTTATCAGATTAAGCCAGACCTCCGGAAGAGAGGACCTAAGAGATATTACCCTTACCCGGCCGTCGCTACCACTGCCATCGTAAAGAACGAAGAATAAGATTTTGGAGAATCTTGATGTTTTTTGGTGTAATCAAACTGAACGATGTACATATGTAAAAACTTGCACTTTTTGTGAAATTAATTTTTCGTAGTTAGAACCTCGGAGTCTGTTTTCCTTTTTCTGGCGTGCATGCAAAGCTAATTGATTTTCAGCAGAATCGACACGAAACCTGAGATGCTGAGAATTTATGTGAAGATCTCCCAGAAGAAGACGATCACGACTATTTTATTATCGATGAGGTCAGAGGCCATCTGCTGACCTGGGCGGGAGAGTCTTACACAATTTTGCCAACACAAAACAAGTGTATTCATGCCAAATGTGACGTTCTGATGGCGATGAAGTTGCTGAAAGCGTTTGTGATGTCGCTTAGGTTTTTTAAGCATTTCTCACGCAGAAAGTTGTCGAGATGCTTAAAAAGTGTTAGTCGGTAGGTGAGAGGTCTGAAGAATATGGCGCATGGGGCAGTTTCGTAGCGCAATTCGTTCAACTTTTGCATGGGCGGTTTAGCAACGTGCGGTCGAGCATCGTTGTAGAGGAGCATCGGGCCTTTTCAGTTGACTAATGCTGGATGTTGTTATCAAAGTTTCTGATGCGTTTCATCCATTTGTTGACAGTTCTTCCTCGCCGTGATGGTTTTACCTGCATTCAAAAAAACTGTATTGAATGAGACTGGTCGCATACCATCAAACAGTCAAGATTACCTTCTTTTGTTGCAATTCTGGCTTCGGGAAGTGCCGTAAAGAACCCATTTTTCATCCAAGTCACAACTCAGTCCAGGAACGGGTCGTTCTTGTTGCATAAACGAAAGGAAAATAACCCTTCATAACGGTGTTTCTTTTGATTGTCGTTCAGTTCATGAGGCACCCATTTATCAAGCATTTATCGAGTGGTTGTAAATCGTCGTATACGTTACGTTTACATAGAATCAAGTTCTCGAATAGCTGTGCATGGATCGGCTTCGACTAAGGCTCTTAACTCAACATTGTCAACATCCAATGGCCGGCCACTACGCTCGTAATCTTAAAGACTCTCGTTGCCGTTAAACCATCACTGTGCTGTGCGTTAAGAACTTTATTCTCAAGCTAATATTTTCATTTAATAATTCAACTTATGTACAATGAAAAATAATTTAAACTGGTCCATTAGAGTTTCTGAATTTTTTAGATGAGGATTGGTTATCCGTATTATTTGCATTCATCGGGCTACTGTTCTCATCTTGAGTGTGAATATCACAGCGTTTCGGTCGATGTAACCTCCGACCTTCTACAGGTGTATCTTGATGAACTCGGGAATG
Organism: Euprymna scolopes; assembly: GCF_053919585.1. Lineage (NCBI taxonomy): Eukaryota > Metazoa > Mollusca > Cephalopoda > Sepiida > Sepiolidae > Euprymna > Euprymna scolopes. Next base: position 35,464,016 of record NC_136490.1, on the reverse strand, counting down.
CTTCTGTCGAACTCGGGAATTTGGACGGAATTTCGAGCGGAACCCTTTATTTACTTCACGTTGTAGTATGCTCTTGTTCCGTCAGCCATGAGTAGATAGAGATCCTAAGTAATTCGCAATTGTATTTTTGGGTCGTCCACACTGAGGATTGAACTTTTAACCGTCAGGAGAATATCACTTTTAACAATTGTTTTTTTCCAAGTACTCTAACCGCTGCGCCACGGGTCCTTGCAGACCGTCCGTAAATCACACTCAAGATGAGAACGATAGTCCGATGAATCCAAATAATACGGAGGTCCATTGGGATAATGATTAGATTGTTCGCTAATTGAGTTCAAGTCTAGGTTGAGTCATACCAAAGACTAAAAAATAAAATGGTACTTGATGACTACTTGCTGAACATAAGATGATGATCGAAGGTAAATGGCGCCCTCCACTATATACCTGTTTTGTAGCCAATGAGAGGGGAGCCTTCGAGTAGCCCTCAACTATGGTCGCTTACTTTAATTTATATTAATCTACTACTTTTAATTTATCTTACTTACAACATAATGAGATAGAGTAAATGAGAGGCATAATAACCCCATTTATTTTTAAATGTTATTTTAAATCAATTATTATTATTGGTTTCTGATTATTTCGTTATATTTTAATTTGTGTTGGGGGATTAATCAGAATTAGCAATCGGAATTTAGGGCGTATAGAAAGTGGAAAAAATTAAGTTTAAGTTCCGAATCTAAAAACGATTCATTTTTTTTTAATTTCATTTTCCATTGTTATTCCTTATTTTTAAAATTACTGAAAATACTAAAAACTATATGTCATAATTACGATATATCTATCTCTCCATCCCTCGTCCACATTTCTCTTTCCTTCCCTCTTCCACATTTCTCTTCCCTTCCCTCTTCCACATTTCTCTTCCCTTCCCTCTTCCACATTTCTCTTCCCTTCCCTCTTCCACATTTCTCTTCACTTCCCTCCTCCACATTCCCTTCCCTCTTCCACATTTCTCTCTGTTTCCTTCCACATTTTTCTTTCTCTTTTCCCCCTTATTTCTTTCTCCTTCCCTCCCTCTCTTGCACTTCTCCGTGTCTTCTTCCTTATCTCTTTCACATTTCTGTCTCTCTACCTACTTCTCTTTAATTTCTCTTTGTTTCTCTTCCTACCTTTCTCGCATTTCTCCGTGTCTTCTTCCCTATCTATACAATTCCTCTCTGTCCCTTTTGTTTCCCGCATTCCCCTATTATCTCTTCCTTCCTCTCCCGCATTATTCCCTATCTCTCTCCCTACCTGTCTCGCATGTCTCCCTGTCCCCCGCCCTACCTCTCTCGCGTTTCTCCCTGTCTCTCTTCCTACCTGTCTGTCAGTTCTCTCTTTCCTTTCTTTCTTCCTTTCTCTTCTGTATCATTCTTGTCTCCTTCCCTCCCTCTTCCGTATTAGTCCCTGTCTCCCTCTTTCGTTCTACCGCATTTCTTTCTGTCTTCCTCGTTCACTTTCATTTCTCTGTCTTCCCTTCCTCTACCGTATTTTTCCTGTCTTCTCTATTCTTCGCATTTCTACCTGTCTCTCCCTCTTTATCTCTTCCCCCTCCCCATACTTGTCTATTTCTATCCCCCTCGATCTCTCTTCTCTGTTCAAATTCATTAATCAGTTAAACGAAGTGCAATCTTTATTGTATTTTGGATGGGAGGTTCTCCTCTACAAAATTGTAAATTCACTATTTTCAGTTTCTCTATCATGGCAATATATTTTCAGTTCTTCCACTGTTCGACGTCACGACACTTATGAAAGTGTTGGTTAGTTGGTTGGTTTTGTTTTACGGCATATCAACCCTTTTCGGGTTATTTAATGCCGAATCCAAAGATTTTGAAGAAAAATATTTTTTTAATCGAATATATTTGTTGTTTTCACGTCGGTTTCTATTTAACCCATAGTTGGGACCCTAACAAGTACTAGCACTCCGGGTCAGAGTGGACCTGGGAGCAATGGCAATTAAAGGGTGGCTCCACACTCCCTAAAGCCCACAAGCTATTGGATATAGTTTAAGGTCATATCCAGGACCCCCATTGAGGGACTTTTACCCTCTGCAGGGGGGCAGTCGGTGTATTCTAATGCCCCACCGACAGGACCGATTATGAAAGTGTAATATATATATATATATATATATATATATATATATATATATATATATACATATTAGTGCGATGATAAGTCCATTCTATAACACAACTCCTTCTTAACGCTGACTCCGCGTAGCACTCGACTGATATTTAGTTGGACAATAATGTACGCACAATCCGGTGGCAGCGTGCTCTGAAACGGGTTGAAACCGGGTTGTGATTTGATTAAATTAAGCAAACATTTCTTCCCTTCTTAAAGATAGCAACGATTCAATTGAAATGGAAAGCATCGCCGAAGGGCAGATAATTTTACCGTCAGAATTGCGATAGGCAAGTTGACAGACCGCGAAATGCTTCCGGCAAAATGTCACGAAATCCTATCGTGTGCATACACAGAAATTAGATTATATTTCCCGTTCGACTGGATTACTGGAAGCCACAGTGACACTGTTAAGACATCGTGTTATCTTCCAAGATATAACTGGTTGAATCTGGAAACTGTTGCTGTCTAAAAGTTAGCGGCGATCTCCTGTATAGTTATTTTCGTTATGCAATACGTGCACCGAACCGAGCGCTCAGAAGCGACGGCCTTGTACTAAACTGATACAGATACAAAAGAGTAGGAGATTGGTCTTTTAGAAAGAGGATATGGACAAAAACGCTACAGGGTACAGAACGAAATAACGAAACTGATGCTAAGGTAAAGTGGTTAGTCAGTCGGTATTGTTTTCTCCGTGATTGCTAAACAGATCAGGCGCTGTAATTAGCGTTCACTTTAAAATGGTTACAGACTAACGAAGATTGACAATGACTATAAAATATTGTTTACTAGCAGAAGTGTCCGTCGTTGACTCGGTTCAAAAACAGCCTTCAAAAACTGGACTCTGATTTATATCACAATATAAATAACTTTTAAATTCTGATATTTATTTTCTGCATGCTTATTGTATTTTATATTCCCTTTCGTCTTATAGATGTACAGACAGACACACACACAGACGTTGAGCTTTTTATATAGATGTAAAGATAGACACATAAACGGACCTGGCATTGTCGGATCATCTTTGGAGGGGCAATTGTTCAAACGAACATGAGTGGGCAGTAGTGTGAATCTTTATTGACACAAACGCATGAACACCAATTAGGGTTTCTTATTATAAGTGACCTCCATAGGGTCTCGCCTTTATTGGTGGTAGGGAACGATGTAAACTGTAACCTCGCCTTCTTATGATGGATTATCATTTTTGTTGGTTGTTTTTGTTTTACGGCTTATCAACCCTTTTCAGGTTAGTTAATGCCGAATCCAGTGATTTTAAAGAAATTTTTTTTAATAGAATATATTTGTTGTTTTCACGTCGGTTTCTATTTAACCCATAGTTGGGACCCTAACGGATACTACCACTCCGGGTCTGAGTGAACCTGGGAGAAATAGCAATTAAAGGGTGGCTCCACACTCCCCAAAGCCCGCCAGCTGGGGCCCCACCATCGGATATAGTTTAAGGTCATATCCAGGACCAGATAAGTTATCATGGTAAGTTCGGGTGCTTTACGTCAAATGGTATGAACGTGTATAGGGTTCCCAGTTATAAGTGACACTATTGGTGCCCACCCCCGTTGATAAGAGTCGGCGGTCTAAGTGAGCGGTGTAACACTTCAAAACTTCCCCTTTATCATGATGGGTTATCCTGTCAAATTTAGTAAGTCTATGTGAAACGATGGGAGCGTGCATAGAGATCCCTCTTATAAATGACCTTCCTCTCCCTAGGAGCCCACTTTATGATACCCATTTCAGATCCTTGATACATCATTGTATGTAGTCAGCTTAGTATAATAGTAAACCATATAGAAGCACATTCGTGTACAGACAGATACGCAGACGTTGAGTTTACATAGACTAGCTGAGGTACCCGGCGTTGTCAAGTTGTATTTGATAAATTTGAATATTCCGTCCACATACATAATTATCTTATTGATTAAACGCAACATAATGGTTTCTTTTTCCACATCTTCCATGAAGTAGGAGCAATAGGTGCGTTTTAATTCATAGAGGTTTCGCCATTGGCACTAATTCTCTTTTCTAGTTTAATCTTGTATCTTTTAGTCCTTCTTCTTTCAAAATATGATGTAATAATCTATATATATCAATATGATAGCGCCCGTGATTCCGCTTGCCGTAAAATATGTTTAAATATATTTAAAATCATGCAGATATTCGCATTTATTAATACAAAAATATGATGGCAAAGGTTTTTTTAAAAAATGGCTTAGTGCCATCAGCTAGAATCGAAACCAAAACATTCCGCGTTCGAGCCGCATGCTCTACCGATGTTGGTATCGAGACAAAGAAAATAAAGTCTAAATATTAACACACTTGAAATAATGAATTTTATGTGATCATGCGCAGAAAGTATAAACATGTCGGCTAGTTGAAAAGAACATTTCGTATTTCAACATGCCGATATATGTCTGTTATTCATCAATCTAAACAAAATTTGTGCTCGTTATAAAACATCCTTGATGTATAGTTTGTATTTAGTGTTAATTTTGGTGTTATGTGGCCAGTAGCTTTAGAGTTTACATTTTAATTATTAACACACACACACACATACTTCCACTGTTTTATTTATATAGATTTTTTATAATGTTATGAACAAAGAGAGTGTATATCTCAGCGGTCTATATAATAGACCGTCTGTACATTTAAGATGTCGGTGATAATGCAATTTCAACAGTTGTGGACAGTACATGTAAAACAGTTCATTTTAAACGACAAGTAAACACATACCTGGTTGTTCAAAGACGATGATACAATAGTTATATTTATATAACAACATTTATTCTCTGGTTCCGGTCGGACATTTTTAAAGATTATAAAGTTCTGTCCACATTTTGGCTATCTTTGGAATACGCCACTTCCTAATGTCATAAGAGAAACTCTCTTTTCCCGATTTCTAAGTCCTGTCTGGATTATCTGGCGTCTCATCCTCAGCTCTCCTCTTTCAACTCTACATTGCCTGTATATATTAAAACTTATCATTTGTGTTTACGTTATTCGACTACATAAAGACCTAACATGTGACTCCCCAGTCACGTTTTATCTGGCAAAATTATTGTTTATGACATTTGTTTATATTGTTCCGTAGATCTCCACTGCATTCAAAAACTTATAAACCTTATTTGTCCTTGTAACGTAATGTAATTTTTATACCGATAAGTGTAATAATGTTCTTCCATAATAATAACTGTTATGTTGTGGGTTGTGTTCATATAAACGTATAAAATGAGTCATTGCATAGCTACCAATCAAGATGTATAGACATATGCTATACAGCGGAGTATCACACGGGGATATATTAAAGTTCGTATTTACATAAAGATATCATATTTTATAAGAATAATATATGCTTCATGCTTTTTCTTTATTCCGGACTTCACTGCTGGGCTTTGTGACGAAACATGCAACGACCAATACTATAACCGATTGAGACACCTGTTTTTTCTTTATTTGTGAAACCACAAAAAAACACTTTATATTTTTAAAACATAAGTTTATTTTAACTGTCTTAATGGTATTCACAAGGAGTCAGCATTACGTATCCACGTGTTTCTTCCTTCCGGTCACGCTTCCAGACTTTGAAGCACATCTGCTTACTTTCGTGACCAAATTCAAACTGTTCAATCTAATCGTCTTGACCTCTTGACCTATCAGTTCTGTTACGTCATAATCAAAAACACACCTCTCCTAACTTGTGACCTCTGTCACGTACGCAACTTGTCACGTTGAATGGATTTTTTGTTTATTTTTAACTTAGCTAATTTCTGTAAACATCTTCAGTTAGAACCCATTGTTACATTCCAGACCAATTCTATTCTCTAAACAATAAATAACTTCCAATATAAACTATATTAGCAACATCACTGGATAGATAGACAGATAGATCGATAATAACTAATTTAACTTTTAACCATGTTATTATCCAACATAACATTTTTTAAATAAACATCTAACTTTTAATAATAAGTGTCGATCGTACAATCGACTATTAGCAAGGCGTTTTCCAGGAGGTTAATATATAACGAAACAAGGTCTATTGCAGATGCGACATAAAGGACTACTGTGATTATGAGGCACATTTGTAGGAAATATCCTAAGTGGAGTGTTGTGCAGCAACGCTGAGCTAGGGATGTGATTCCAAAGGCAAGAAATACAAGCAAAAAAGCTTTAACTTTTTTCGATATGTGGTGATCTCTACAGTGAAGAGTGAGAGTTTGCTGTTATTCAAGTTTGTCAGGGATATTTACATTGAGGACAGTACAAGTGCAGCAAGTTCCTCCGAACACATCCCGTGAAAGCACGTGTAAAACAAGCAAGGGGTGCAACACTATGACGATAGGACAGAGACCGAGCCTTGATAGAGAGTGCAATACCTATTAGCTTAAAGACTATTTTGTGTACTATGGCTAAGAGGCAAAGACTTGTGGTTAGTACACCAACCCAAATATGGCAACAATACTTGTAATAACTATAATTTTCCGATGCACATGCTAGTCTCGACGTCTGAAATACGGAAAATCATTACCGTGGAATTTAATTCGATAGTGGGTTTATATTAGGAAGCAGTTTCATGAACAAAGAGAGCTTCGACCATTTACGATTACAAAACTACGGCAATCATTGAAACTTGAACGAAGCTATCCAAGAACTCGGAACATTTTCTTTTTTTTTACATGAGAATCATCACTTATCAAGGCCCGGAATCCACTCGAGGATAAGGGTTATTTTGTGTACAATAATCAATGGGATAATATCGTAGTAATAGTTGGTATTTGAGATTTGATACAGTGTCTTACTAAAGGGGGCGATTAATCAGGAATTTGTTTATGTTGGACTTGAAGACGTCCAAGTTGTAGTCAGGTGGGAAACAGGCAAACGGAAGAGAATTCCACATGCGTGCACTTCTCAGAAAAACGCTACGTTCATGGAATCTACGTTTGGATTTAGGCACAGATAAAGAGTGGGGGAAATTACTGACAGTGATTTTAGCTAGACGGGTGTTTATCATGAAGGATTGCCGAGGGGGTGGGCAGAGATTGGAGCTCGGTCGAGCACTTGCCATGGAAATAACGATAAAACAAAGACAGGCTCGCAACGTCTCTTCTGTGAGAGAAAGATTGTAGGGAAGAGAAGAGAGCATCCCCCACTAAGCCACGAAGTCTATTTTGTACTTTGTCAAGGCAGAATAGGCTGTTTTTTTTTTAAGCTCCAGTCCAGATGTGGCAACAGTACTCCATATTTGGACGTACTTGGCTTTTATAGAGATAGAGAATTGCATCAGTAGTGAGATATCTTCTGGAGCGGTAGAAGGATCCCACCATTTTCCCAGCGGCCCGGGCAACAGACTTGATATACGTGTTCCATTTCAGATCAGGAGTAAAGGTCAAACTCAGGAGCTTGTCAAAACATGAAGCCTCCCCAAGACGAGAGCCATTCATTTCAATTGATGCTAGATTAGGAACAGAGCGTTGATGATGTAAAGATAGGAGCTTGGTTTTAGATGCATTAAAGGTAACCAGCCATCTCTTCTCCCACTGAACCACGCTCTCAAGGAGCAGATCTCCTGATGAAGGACTGGTGCTAGTGTGCTACTATAGTCAACACTACGTCCTAGAAAGTAGGTCATCGGGTAACAAAAGAAATACGAAATAGAATTTATATAGACCTTAGATAGTAAAGTAGAATATAAAAAAAACTTAACATCGGGATGGGTGGTCAGAATGGCAGTAACCACACCGGAGATATATTTAGATTTGGTTTGCGGATACTTTAGGATTGACAATGAGTTTTATCACGCTGAGGATTGGTAGGGAGTTTAACGTTTTACGACAGTATTGATTTGGATACTTTACGACAGTACACTTAGCGGTATTTCAGCGGTGACGCAGGACGAGTCGTGAGATGTACATAGCCGAGGGCAGTTAGTCGCTCAGAGGTTCCCAGGGGAGATGAGAGAGATTGGAGTCGAAGCCGGGCGAGAGTAAATCAGAAACAAAATCATTAGAGACTAACGCGATCAGACAGATCAATGGGCAATGTCGGATTTCCTTTTTCTATGTTACACGGCCATATTACACACACGCACGCACGCGCATACACACACACACACCAAGAAATTAACTGATTTACATAAAGTACTTGTCTTGTGTTGCATATTGTGACATGATCACGAAGGTGATCGGGATATGCTAACAGATCATGCTGTCTGAGGTTACCAGCTTCCTAACTGCATCAAACATTAATGTTATCGTTTTTTTTTTCTTTTTATTGCCTTTGCAATACTCAATCATGTTCTGCCAAGTTAAAGAAAAAATTTTTGAAGATGGAAAGAACTTAAAACATAAAGATTTTATCAAAATGGATTCGACATTAAATAACCTGAAAAGGGTTGATATGCCGTAAAACAATAACTAACTGCCCTTGTAGAAATCTCAGATAATGGAACACATCATCAGTGATTGCAGTGATGGATCAACTTGTACTGGCGATGATTTGGTAGATTGTAACCTTGATTCCCAATGATGCATCCTATATTGGCATGATAAGGTATGATGATGAACAACGGATTGAGTATTTATCACTTTTCGAGTTTGAAAAATCTATAATGTCTGTTCATGTGATACTCTTTCAGGTGCGTCAGACATTGATAGGACAGCGTAAATAATGCTGGGTAATTAGCTTATCTCGTCAGGCCATAAACTAGTTTAGCGGATATTTGTTGGGATTAAGAAATGTTCACTAATTCTTAATTAAGCACGTCACGAGAATAATTGGCACGTGAAAGATAAACGCAGTGAAATCTTTCAAGTTGAGTTAATCTAACTTCCTTCTTAGGAAAAAAAAATAACATTAAAATTTCTTCTTGATAGGGAATAACCTAATTGTAGCATAAGAAGGAAGTATGCTTCTCCCAATAATGGTGCCACTGGTGATAACAGATCAGGCTGTCTGAGGATACCGGTTTCCTGACCTAAAATGTATCAAACATTGATATTGTTTTTTCTTTCCCTTTTTCACAACTCAATCGTGTTCTATAAAAATTAGTTTCCCCTACAAAGCAACTAAACCAAACACTATGAATAAGTATTTTAAGATATTATTGATTTGTTTGAAGCATAAAAACTCTTACTAAACTGACCGGATTCAGCATTAAATAACTCGAAAAGAGTTGCGATGCCGTAAAACAAAATGACTAAGCCAGTAAAGATGTAACCCTTTCTTTCTGCATTTTCTGTCTTATCTTTCATTTCTTTCCTCTCTTTTCCTCGCCTCCTTTATCTCTTCCCACTCAATACCTTCATTGTCTCTTTGTATTGAGATCGAATTTTGGTTGAAAATCCATTTTTGATTTTTATAATTAGCAGTAAATTAGAATGTAATCGTAATGTCACTGATCTCTTATTAAATTTCTGTCTGTTATTCTCGCCGTCTCTTACATTATGTTGCTTGATTATTTCATACAGGTCTCTATCTCTCTCTTACTATATATATATATATATATATATATATATATATATATATATATATATATATATATATTTATATTTTGTGTACAGAAAGTTGTTAGTTGAGACAGATCATTGGTACCGTCGGTTTCAAGCCCGATAATAAGGCCTGTTTAAGGTATCCTTATCAAGCTCTCTTCAGCCACCTTAAACAGGCCTTATTATCGGGCTTGAAACCGACGGTACCAATGATCTGTCTCAACTAACAACTTTCTGTACACAAAATATAAGTACGCTCTTAAAATTTGGATTTTCCTTTTAATTGAGCACTCTGCTGGAATTCTTTTTCCAAAAAAAACTAATCATATATATATATATATATATATATATATATATATATATATATATATAGGAGAGGTACTATTCGTTTTCTGTGATACTTTTCAAAAAAAAAATTTTTCTACGCGCTGATGAAGCTCATTTGTGCAAAATTATAATTGATGAACTGTTATATACTTGTACATCAACTATCGTAGGCGGATACATTTGTACGCAAGGTGTTACAAATAAAAGACTAACCTTTTGAAATTGATTAAATACTTGGGTGTCTATTCTTTTTAACGTGGTATCTTTAAGAAAATATGTGTGAGTACGTGCCTAAGAAGCCAAAGGTAATATAAAACAACCTATAAAACAGAAGATTGCAATAGTGCATTATAAACAACAAGAAATATCATCGCAAGTATTAATACTATTTAACCCATGATTGGAGGGGCAGATAATGGGGAGAAAGAGACTAATTTTAAATATTTTTTATAAATTCACTTTTCCCCGATTCAAACATGCTAACCTGAGATAAATGCATTACATCCTCCGTCAAAAATGAGTGTTCGCGCTAAGAACCTCCTCACTTGGTGAAAAAAGAAAGAACTTCTTAATCTGGACAGTTTCTAAAATGAAAAAAAAACAGCAGTCGGTATAGAAAGAAGCAAGGACAAAAAAGAAAGAAAAGGGTATCATTACAAAATTAGAAAAAAGTTTTCAAATTTCATTTTAGTTGGTGAGGGGCTTGCTATTAGCTTTCTTCTTTCTCCTAAACACTTAAAACGGTTCCGTCCTACAATTTTTACTCGCTAAATTTTGTGTGACGTGGCGGATATATATTTATTAATTGTTTTTATGTTTCGCTAACTTCGGTTTGACCAAATTCTGTACTGACATGGACATTCTCATGACAGTTTTCTGAGCCCTACTACTTCCCTGTCGGCTCATGAGAACTTGGAAATGGATATTTTGTTTGTGATATCATTACTAGAAAATTGTCGTACATGGAAAAGCAGGCTCACTCAATCCATATTTTGTTTGTTTGTTTTTATTTTGTTTTGTTTTTAACAGAGCCGTCCCCGTTTCTAGATTTATTGAGAACCGGGCTGAGAAAATCCATTTACCCCTTAATCCTTCAGAATATCAAAAGAACTAACAGGTGCTATATCTTGCCCAAGGGTGACCTGGAACTGTAAGGCAGAGGCGTTCATGTCGGTTTATCTGAATACATACAGCGCCTAGTCATCCCAAATGGTCTCCGGTTTAGTACTGATCAGGCTTAACGTCGGTGATATGACGAGAACTAGCGTGTGAACGTGATTGTGCCGCATATATTTATATATTTATTAACATATAGATGAAAATAAATTTATATTCTTTATTATTATAAAATGGAGAATGATTGGAAGATTTTACATAAAAATGGTCTTTCTTCGCTCCGTGTAATGTTTCGGTAACCCATTATATCGCTATCATATATTTAAGTGAGAACACGTAATATACTGGAGATTATATGAACAATATAACATTGAAGTCATCGTTTCTGTTGTTGTTGTTGTTGGTGGTGGTGGTGGTGGTGATTCCTATTCCTATTCTAAAGTGAGTTACATTTTTGCAGAATTGTCTGCATGAATTCCTCGTCGCAGGTATTCGTTAACCTGCAGAACTGTAGATTTTACTCCAAGAAGCAAGACTCAACGGTTTTACCTACTTTAAAGAGTCTGGCTCTTTGAATGGGCCTTTTCTTATGAAATACGTAACCGTGAACACATCCTTTCATTTAATACAAGTAAGTGGTACAATGTAGCAATCGGTCTCAATTTGGTTTCAAGAAACTGTCAAGATTCACAGTAGCATCATCTACAGCTTTGCCACTTGCCATAGAAGTGTTAGAATGTCGTGAAACCCCGAGTAACGTGAACCTATATTTTTACAAGAGTAAAATGAATACACTCTAGGATGAAGACGTATATTACAGAAGTAAATTTTTCTTTTCTTTTTTTTTATATTTTTTCCTTAATCTAATATATAAAAGACTATATATCTGTGTATCTGTCTCCATATTTTCAAAGTCTATTCTCTAAAACTAAAACTCGCAGAGCAGCGCTAGGTGTATCTAAATTTTTTTAGGAATTTTTGACACCCCTAATACGAAACTACGAATAAAATATTTAAAAAAACTTCTAATTTCTCTTTAAAAAGTGGGTTGTTTATTTTCTTTATAGATTATACTTCCAAAATAAACTATTAAAGTTGTATAAAAAGTAATAGAAATATTGTTTTTTTATTTTTTAAAAAACAGTAATGAAATTAATTGAATTTTACGAGTTCAGTATTTTTCAATTTTTAAACTTTAAAAATTTATCAAAATTTTTCCATTGATTATATTTTTACGATATTTTCAGGGTCAATGTAAAATGTTATGCTCTTTCCAATAAACTGAATATAATATTTTAGACAAACGCTTTTTTAATTCGCCCCCCCCATTTGGAAATGTCTATTAAAAATTAAATAATTAATTTACTCACTAAAGTTTTATATATCACAAATTGAAGATAAAAGATCAATAAATGATATATTCAAATTTAAAACAAAAAAGTAGTGTTTTTTAGAAATTTACCTGTAAAGTCCGAAGTTCAAAACCTTTTTTTTTTTTTTTAAACATGTTGTTTGTTTTTTTGTTTTTTTTTTATGAAACCTTGGTCCTTGCTCCTTTAATTGAACATAAAATTAGGGTTTGAATTACATTTTTCGAGTAATTATAAGCTTGGAAAGACAGGGCGTCGAATTAATTCACGCCCCCCCCATTTTGAAATGTCTATTAAAAAGTAAATAATTTACTCACCAAAGTGTTATATATCACAAATTGAAGATAAAAGATTAATAAATAATATATTCAAATTTAAAACAAAAAAGAAGTGTTTTTTTTAATTTACCTGTAAATCCGAAGTTTAAAACCTTTTTTTTTAACACGTTGTTTGTTTGTTTGTTTGTTTGTTTTTTAAATTAAACATTAGTACTTGCTCCTTTAATTATAAAAAAAAATTAGGGTTTGAATTACATTTTTCGAGTAGTTGGAAAGACAGGGGGTGGAATTATTCAATATTTTTCACAAAGTTTCTGACACACCTAGAGCAGCACTAGAGGCCTCAAATAATTGAATTTTTACGGATCGTTCTTTTATGGGTTTTTAGCCGGTTAAAATACTTCTTAAGGAGTCAAAATTGAAAAAAATCGTTTAACATGTTTTACATTCATTTTGATTTATTTTTTAATTTTTAATCCGTTCATATGCGTCTCACTTTGGTACAATGGTAACGTCACCAGCTTCGAATGCTACAATTTTGCTTTCGGTTTCAATTCTAGCTGTTGGCACCCTATAACAATATATTCGAAATCTGAAAAAATTAAATTATTTAAGCGTATTTTACGCCCGGGCAAAGCCGAGAGCCTCCCCCTCCCCCACTAGTTGATTAAAATTAGTAAGGCAATTAAAGATTTATTTCTTATTTAAAACAATGCTGATTTGCAATAGTTGGTCGAAAAATGAGTAAACATTATTTGATTTCTTTTTTCATAAACAAGTGAACATAATCGACCAGGACCATGTTAGTAAATATTTTTTTTTATAAATCTAGACTAGTAAGTAATAATTTTACAAATGAAAATACCGCAAAGAGAAACAAAAAGGAGAAGAAGTGTCATTTTTTTCTCTTCGAAGATTATACTTTGGTATTCATTTCTAACAAATAACTTGTGGAGATGATTTGGTTCTAACATAAGCAAAAAATATCTAACTCCCACATCCGGTGTCATACCTTCTAAGAAAATATTGAAATTAATTCGAACTTTTACATTTACTCGATTCATCTATATATCTACAAAATTGAAATTGTCTGTCTGTGTGTGAACATTTCCCTACCAAATTGCTGTGTCAATTCTCAGTCTACAGGCTCGAGATTTGACATAAAAGGTATTGAGATTTAGGAAAATATTTTTAATTAGTTTTCGGCTAGAAATTTGGCTGTCAAGAGGTCAAAGTTCAACGATTTGACCTTTGAAAACTCTACCAAACTCCTCCGCCAATTTTGGGTCTAAACACTTGAAAATTTACATGTAGATTATTTGAACATGGATCAAACATTTTAATTTGATTTGAGCCAAAACAATAAATGTTAAGGTCTAAACATTTGAAATTTTACATAAAGGGTATTCAGAGATCGGGCAAGCTTTTTGATCGGCTTGGGTCGAAAATTTGGCTGCCAAGAGGTTAAAGTTCAAAAGATTTGATCTTTGCAGTCTCTAGCAAACTGCTCAGCCAATTTTTCCCCCTAAACATTTGAAATTTTACATAACGGGTATTCAGACATGCGGCAAGCATTTTAATGAGTTCTGGGGCGAAAATTTGGCTGAAAGTTGAAAGAGTTGACCTTTGCAGATTCTACCAAACTCCTCCGCCAATTTTGGGTCTTAACACTTGAAATTTTAGATGTAGGTAACTTGGGCATGGGTCAAACTTTTTAGTTTGATTTGACACTAAACCAATATATGTTATAAGTGATCAAAATTAGGGTCAAAGTAAAAAAAAAATTGACCTCTGCGGTCTCTACCAAATTACTCAGACAATTTCTGGTCTAAACATTTGAAATCTTACATAAAGTGTATTCGCACGTAGGACAAGTTATGAACAGTACATAGGGCCCGAGCAAAGCCGGGCTGAAGTTTATTTTTTTTTTTATTTTTTTTTTTTTTTACATGGGTGTCACCACTTATCAAGGCCCAGAGGCCACTCAAGGATAAGGGTTAATAGGTATACATTAGTCATTGTGATTTTAGCATAGTAAACAGTGGGAATTTTGTAACTTGGATTACTTAGGGGGACGATTCAATTAGAACTTGTTCACATTGGACTTTTTCTTTTTTTTTTCATAGGTATCACCACATTATCAAGGCCAAGAGGCCACTCAAGGATAAGCGTTAAAGAGTGTACAGTAGAAATTGGACAATATAATAATCATTAGTAATGAAAATTTGTTAAATTTGATAACTTATATGGAACGGCTCATCAAGAACTTATTTACGTTAGACTTGAAGACAACCATATTGTAGTCAGCCGGAAAGCAGGAAAACGGAAGACAATTCCACAGGCGTGCAGTTCTAATAAAAAAGCTTTGTTCATGGAATCTACGTTTAGGTTTAGGCACAGATAAAGAGTGGGGGGAATTATTGATAGTGTTTACAGCTAGACGAGTGTTTCTTGTGAAAGTTTTGCGAGGGGGGACCATAGATTGAAGCTCAGTCGAACACTTTCTATGAAAAATAACGATACAAGTGTTCGTGAAAATATAGTTATAACCGAGTAAACTATATAAAATATAGTTATAACCGAGTAAACTATATAAAATATAGTTATAACAGAGTAAACTATATAAAATATAATTATAACCGAGTAAACTATATAAAATATAGTTATAACCGAGTAAACTATATAAAATATAGTTATAACCGAGTAAATTATATAAAATATAATTATAACCGAGTAAACTATATAAAATATAGTTATAACCGAGTAAACTATATAAAATATAGTTATAACCGAGTAAACTATATAAAATATAGTTATAACCGAGTAAACTATATAAAATATAGTTATAACCGAGTAAACTATATAAAATATAGTTATAACCGAGTAAACTATATAAAATATAATTATAACCGAGTAAACTATATAAAATATAATTATAACTGAGTAAACTATATAAAATATAGTTATAACCGAGTAAACTATATAAAATATAGTTATAACCGAGTAAACTATATCAAATATAATTATAACCGAGTAAACTATATAAAATATAATTATAACCGAGTAAACTATATAAAATATAATTATAACCGAGTAAACTATATAAAATATAGTTATAACCGAGTAAACTATATAAAATATAGTTATAACCGAGTAAACTATATAAAATATAATTATAACCGAGTAAACTATATAAAATATAATTATAACCGAGTAAACTATATAAAATATAGTTATAACCAAGTAAACTATATAAAATTCAACTAAATACGACTAAAATGAAAAACACTTACGTGATAAAAGTTAAATCAATAGATCATGACATGTATAAGTATTTTTTACGTTTGAGAAAACATCTGCACATTTAACATGTGTTTTTACGGTAATTGCTAAAAATAATAACTTTATGGTTAAATATTAAAAGACCTATAAACAATCGGAATCGGTAATTGTATCGCAATCGGGAAAATATTGTCATCGTCCCATCACAAATGGAAATGATAACTATGTAAGCGGACAGTCGTGTTTAATATTATGCTTGAAAAAGAGCACGACGTAGTTAGTTAGGAAGTAACCATGTGATATCGTGTTTCACAGGAATTTCTTGGGAATAAACTTTTTTTTATATATAGAAGTTCCGTTTAGTTTTAGGTGCACAGGAAAAAATGTTTACAGTGGTTGTAGGAAGACGAGTTTTGTTGTCAGTTTATCATTCAATTTGCACGCTTAGCGATGAAGATGATATTGCTGTTAAAAGCATAACATTTGGAAAGACGAACGAAACCTCGCATAGAATGGCGTTGGTGCACCCTATAAAAAAGTTCTATGATAAAACAAAAAAAAAGCATGTGGTATTGAAAAACAAAAAACAAAAAAAAGAAAAGAAATAAAGGGTATGACAAATGAATTACTCCCGCAATTCAACGCCAGCCAATCAACGTTGAGGAAGTTTCAAACTTTGACAGGTCTAATTACCGTTTCCTGAATGGGACAGATGAGTATGGAATATTTTAACCTATTCGTTCATTGGGTCCTCATTTATTCAAGAATCAGGTCACTAAAAGCTTACCACTCTCGCAAACAATACGAAAAACCTGCCACGCGCCTAAAATTCCATTATTGAGCTAAAAACTTGGGACTTAGCTGTCCATTCGTCACTTTCCACCGACTTCGATTTCTCATCATCAATTTTTTCCATTCCATTCATCTATTTATTGATTGATCAGCATGGGTTTCAGAAGTAGGCAGACCCGGTGCCCTTTCTCCACGCTCCTTAAAAACGATATGTTTTTGGAGCATTCTAACCGTGAGAGGAAAGCGTCATTAAAGAATGAGATCTTACAAAAGAAGGCACGTCTAATTCAATGCGATATGACGCATGCTAATGGCCGTAACGAGGTTAGAAATGCGTGTAAGGTAATGGTCTCGTCTTTCGCCGCTGTTGAATGGACAACCACTTTAGAGAGTTCTGAAAGGATTTAGTTTTGATGACAAACGTAATAAGATAGGAACGATGACGTAAGAGTGAAAGGGCAGGCATGATAGATAGACATGGTAGGTTTTGTGGGTGCGGAGTGTTGAAAGAAATAGAAATATAGCCGAGAGGAAGAGATAAAGGGAGAAAAAAAAAGAGATAAGAAATGATTATTACATACGTTCCTTCTTTTTAAATGGATTCCTCCTACTTTCTCTTTCTCTAGTTTTTTTATGTGTCGGAGATGACCATCCCCCCCTCTCTCTCTCTCTCTCTCTCTCTCTCTCTCTCTCTCTTCTATTGTCTTTCCATTTCTCTTTCTTCTATAGTATTTCTCTCTCTCTCTTTCCTATAGTATTTCTCTTTCTCTTCTATAGTATTTCTCTTTCTCTCTTCTATGGTCTTTCTCTATCTCTCTTTTTGGTCTTTCTCTATCTCTCTCTCTCTCTCTTCTATGGTCTCTTTCTATTCTATGGTTTCTCTCTCTCTTCTATCGTTTTTCCCTCTCTCTCCCCTCTCTTCTATCGTCTTTTTCTTCTATGATCTTTCTCTCTCTTTCTCTCTCCGATATGGTCTTTCCCTCTTTCTTCTATTGTCTTTTTTTTCTCTCTCTTTTTGCATGGTCTTTTTTTCTCTATATTTTTGTGTGGCTTTCTTTCTCTTTTTTATGATATCCCCCCCTTTCCCTTGTATGGTCTCTCCCTCTCGTATGGTCTCTTCCTCTGCTATAGTCTTTCCCCATCGTCTCTCTCTCTCTCTCTCTCTCTCTCTCTCTCTCTCTCTCTCTCTCTCTCTCTCTCTCTCTCTCTCTATTGTATAGTCTTTCTCTTGCTTTGTATCTTCTTTTCTCCTGTATCTCCCACTTTCTCGTTATGGTTGGTTTTACTTTCACTCTCTTTATGGTTTTGCTACTCTCTCTCCTCCTCCTCCTCTTTCTTTCTTTCTCTGGTGCTACCAGATCAGGCTGCCTATTGGCTTTCTGAGACGAAATGCAGCTACATCGATTTCTGTTTTTGTTTTCTATTCTATTTTGTAAAACTTAATTATGTTCTACAAAAACAAAACAAAATAAACAGCCCCTTCCCCTTCCCTCCCTCTTTTTCTTTCCCTACTTCCCGGTCCTGGATATGACCTTAAGCTATATCTGATGGTGAGGTCCTAGTTTGCGGGCTTTGGGGAGCGTGGAGCCACCCTTTAATTGCCATTGCTCCCAGGTCCATTCTGACCCAGAGTGGTAGTACCTGTTAGGGTCCCAACTATGGGTTAAATAGAAACTTTTTTGAAAAAAAAATCAAATGTTCTATTAAACTTTTTCTTCAAAATCACTGGATCGGCATTAAATGACCTAGAAAGGGTTGATATGCCGTAAAACAATCAATCAATCAATTAATCAATCAATCAATCTTTCTTTCTTTCTAAGGCAACACAAAAAGTTTCAATAAATCATTAAGTTTTTTTTTTTTAACCCTTCATCCATTGTGATCAAATAATTTGTTTCAAAGACATCTTTGTTTTAGATTTATATCCTGCTTATTTATTCTGATAACAATCGTTTTATTCGCCGGAAGTGTATTCACGTAACATTCCAATTGTATTCTCTGCAATTAATCGTATTGCATTCTAACAGATAAACTTGAAGCTTGATTTTCACCTCTCCATCATTTCTTGTAGGCATCAAAGTTGCTTCCTATAATTTAATTTGAAACCTTAACGCATACGTTATCGCAGTTTCTCCCTAACTAAATTCTTTTAGTTCCGTCTGAATCAGTATTTAATGGCCAGTTTTCCGCGTTTCCATTATAGTATAATGTGATGTACTCACCTTACGGATAATAATGAAATCTTCCACAATATAAAGGCCGAGATAATATGTCTTAGGCATTATGCTCAAGTCATGAGCACTTTTTTTGCATTTTCACCCTAAACAAGATACAGTGCCACTTTGCTGTAGGGTGGTACTATCTAGGACATAATTTGCAGGGTGCTATGTAGGCAGTTGGGCAACAAGATGTTTGTTTATATTACACTTGAACTTCTGCATGTCAGGGAAGCAGTAACACGGAATGGAATTCCAAAGTCTAGCAGTTCTACGGAAGAAACTATTAAAGTTAAAGGCTTTCTTACGTCTATGGATTTCTACTGTGTAGAGGTGGGATTTTGCTGATTGTCGAGTTTGTCGAGGGTATTTACATCGAGGGGATACAAGGGTTTGTAGTTCATCGGAGAACCTACTATTAAAATACTTGTAAAACAAGTAGAGATGCAACATTTCGTCGATAGGACAGCGGTTGAAGCCTAGCTAACGATGCGGGACCTATTAAGTTGGCGACTCTCTTCTGAAACCTGTTTAAGAGGGATAGACTAGTAGTATATGCACCAGCCTAAATGCGGCAACAATACTCAATACATGGTCGAATGGTGGCCTTGTAGAGGTACAGGATATTCTAGCACGGTAGAAAGAGCCAATCTTTGTAGCAGCCTTGATATTGCCCTCAACGTATCTGTTCCAACTCATGTTCCCCGTGAACGTTAAGTCGAGGAGTTTGGGCGAAATACTTTCAGGTAATGTATCATTAGCCATGGCTATTAGTGGTTGAGAAGGTTTCTTGTAATTATTGAAAGAAACTTAGTTTGGGCATCATTGAATGTTACCATCAATTTTTGTCCCCATTACACTATAGACCGGAAGTCTTACTCTAGGGTTTTCGCCATTGCTTTTAATGCGTATTCATACGTTTTCTCCTCGTCTGTTATAGAGCGTTGTGTCGTCAGCAAATATATCCATATCAGACAATTTTATCGGAGAGGTCATTTATAAATATCGGGAACAATAAAGGACCAACGATCAACCCCTGAGGTACACCTGCATTTATATCATTGTTTTGACGTATGATCATCGCGGAAAACCTGGATTCTTTTCATTTAAGACTAGCCTGGGTGCCTAGTTGTGTTGAGCAAAAACAAAAGTGGTTGCAGGCAGGCAGGCTCGAACTCGTACCGCGAAGGAGGAAAAGAACATGAAAAAAATGTGACGTCTTTGCCGTTGCGCCCATCGCCAAACCGGAAGTGGCGAAGGTTTAAATTAAAGCTAGTCAATCGAAAAGAGGATATGACTTTCGAAAATATCGGCGAAAAAAGCGACCCCCTCCTTGTAGAAAAGTGACCAGTTTAGGGTGAAGGAATTAATGTTTTCAGCCAATTTTTCGATATTTGTTGTCCGAATTGTCGAGCTCAAAAACGATACCGATCTCGTGAAAATCCGTCACTCCTGTCGAAAGTTTTAGGCAGACATATATAATATAAACACACACACACATACATACATAAATGCATACATACATACACACATACAAATAGACAGATGAGATTTATATCATAGAATGATGTAATTATGTTAAGTATTCGTCAAGTAATACCATATGATCTGATTTTCATGACTGACATATACCCACTCTTTACTTGTGTTTGCTTTTATGTCAATATATTTTATTTCCACTAAATACCGAGTCGTGTCTTTGTTCCTGGCCTTTGCGTGACTACAATATCTATATAGATATCTAAATTATAAAGCTGAATGTCTGGGTGTGTATGAATGTGTGTGTGTGTGTGTGTGTGTGTGTGTGTGTGTGTGTGTGTGTGTGTGTGTGTGTGTGTCTGGTCACGAATAGGCTCCTATATGGTTGACTATTTTAAAAAACTGATTACATATAATGATAGAAGACGTATCGAGACACAGAAACGGTTATGTTTGATCTGGCAGAACGTTGGTTCATTAACATTGTGGGGTCTGCGTTCGCGCCTGGTCCACAAAGTATGGAAATAAAAAATAAAAAATTTAAAAAAACGTTTACAAGTGTTTCTGATATAGATGTACATAAGAATACTTTGATAAGTATGTTTTAACTTAAATAGGAATGGTATGATAAAGTTGTGGGGTCTGCGTTCGCGCCTGGCCTCCATGGAATTGAAATAGGCACAAACTTTAATAAAAAGTTTTCATATCTATCTGCGTAAGTATACTATGATAATTATGTTTCAGTTTTAAGAAATATGGTACAATAAAATTATGAGGCGTTCGTTCGCACCTGACCTCCATAGAATGGAAATATGTCACAAAGTTTAACAAGGTTTTTTAATATAGATCCACAGAATATTGTGATAAGTGTTTCAGTGTGAACAGGTATGGTATAATAAATTATGAGGTTTATCTATTTTATTTTTACTTTCATCATATTTTGCTTTGTTTTTGATACTCCCAAATTCGAAGCTATCTCTTTACAACCCTTCCTTTTCATAACCTATCATACTTTATAAATCAGAGTCCATTTTCTGTAGGCTGTTTTTGAACCCAGTCAACGACGGGTACTTTTGCTAGTATATATAGATAAGCGAAAATGTTTGTTGTGTGTGTGTGCGTTTTCGTGTATGTCCAAGAAAGGCTTTATTCCGAGAAGCGATCGGTCGTCTTACAATTTCTTAAAACTTTTTATATCGCACCTAAATGATAATATCTACGAGTTAACAACCGGGATCGCCTGTCTATTTAATTTACCCGACTTTGAAAAGATAAATATTCAACAATTTTCGATCGCCGCATGTGCATTAAGTTTTTTCGCATAAAAAAAGCGAACAGACTCGCAGTAAATAAAACACTGTCCCGATAGTTACATCGGTAAGAGACGCTACTGGAGCGCTAAATATTTGGATTTCGATTCTACCTGATGGCACCCAATTCATTTGTTTAAAACATTTGAAATCACTACTAGATATTATGTACAATATAATATTCAATAGCAGAAGATTGGCTCTATAATAATAAATACGAAATCTGCATAAATTAAATTATATTTAAGCACATTTTACAACTCGGCGAAGCCGGGCGCCCCTTTGAATAAATAAAATTTAAACAAATTTCACAAGAATTTTAGGAGGTTTTTATCAAAGATTAAGAAGTTGATCAATGTTCATGTATTAGGTCTGTTATTGAACACATCAATGATCATGTCTCTCCAGTGCCCTCTGCATTTGGTCTTTCTACTGCGATCTATAATCGTGTTTCCAGTGACCCTGTTGAGACTGTCAATGAACTTTGTTGTCTTCCTCTGCTCTTTTTGCGATCAAGTTTCGCCCCCCAGCCGTCCGCCTGCATTAAATGGGACAGTATTGAGTAATTATCTGCTGTACTCTACCTTACGCGTGACATTTTTGTTTGTCTTCCTTTCTGTCCATGAGATTCGTAAAGTTCTCATTAAAAACTGCTTCTAAACGACATTCAACCGCCTTTGTTACTGTCCAAAATTCGCAACCGTAAAGGAGCATTGATCATATTAATCAATATAGACGAATTCTGTCCTTTATTTGGAATAATTATGTAGTAAGCTATACTATTATATATTCATCATCATCGAATAGGTTTCTCGTCTAGTAGAGGCATTGACAGCTATGGTTCTCCATCCACCTTTCTCCCTCAGGGCATTCGTGAATTCATTGTTGCTCATTCTTACCGAACGGGGTATTCTGATTAAGACCCTTTTCACTGTGTTTCTCGAATAAAGAGTTTGATGTATTACCATAGCTTTTTTCGCAGTTGTACAGAGATTAGGTTGCAGTTTCTTTCTGTCTGAGTAGTACTCATATTAGGCGATTGTC